>NC_056737.1:566427057-566694557 GCF_019279795.1 Protopterus annectens
TAATAGCATGACTTTAGGAATGACTTTAGTAACCAAACTGCATTACTGCATGTTACAAATAGTATGGCAGCATTAGCGATGCTCTTATGACTGCAGGTGTCTTTGCAGGAATGGCATGTGTCTTCAAGACAGTAAACCATAGCTTTTTACTTAAAAAACTACAGCAATTCAATTTTGGGGAAAACGTCATAGGTTCAAAATTACTTACGTGATAGGCATTTTGAAATCTTTGCCAACATTATACTGTCTGAAATGGGAACTCTTAAAACAAGAGTCAAGTAAGGCTCAGTTGTAGGACCTGTAATTTTCTCCCTATTTCTTAATGGCTTCACACGGTACTTACCAAGGTATAATATTGTTATGTATGCAGTTGACATTCTTCTACTTACAGTTGACAAACCACACCAATCACTGCAAAAAGAAATTCAGTCTCGATTCACCCATCTTTGTAACTAGCTCAACAATATTAATTTGCAAATTAATAGTTCCAAAACAAATATCATGCTTTTTTCAACAACAAGAAAATCAACATCCTTACCTCCCATAATCTTAACAAACTTAAAAAGGAGCATTATACCAAATTTTAACCAAGAAAAATATCTCAGAGTAATATTTGACCCATTAATAAATTATAATCTTCACACAGATAACATTACCAAAAAGGCCTTATCTCAATTAAAACTATGTTATCAGCTGTCAAACCCTCTCACTCCACTTGCCTGGAGTCCTAATACCAAAGGTTGAATATAACTTTGCTTTATTTCCCATCACTCAGCACAAAATGCTTGAAAATTTCAAGTAGTAGAAAATAAAACACTTACATTTTCTCTGCTAACCAAAAGAAAATGCCACCACCACAGGTTATATGACAAGGCAGATTGGTCACCCATTACTAAAAGAGCCTCTGTTCTCCTACACATCAGAGAACAAAACCATTCCCTTATGAACCATGAAAAAAATACTCTCACATTAGCCAGACCTTGATTCAAAATGGTCATAGCAGAAAAATCACTTTGCAGAGTAGGACCAGCTATATGGAATCAGCTCTCGTCTAAAATACAAAATAATGAAAATATTCAATTATTCAGGGAAAAAAATCTTAAGCTACTTGAGAATAGAATCTAAGTGCACCTGCCTCCATGACAATGGATAGTGTTGTAGCTGACTAAAGCAGTTACAGACTTACAGGGTTTATGTACTAGATTGCTTAAACTGTATATTCTTCAAATATTTTTATTGTGTACTTACTATTATTACAGTTTTAACTGTATATTTTATACATATTTTGCAATGTTGTGAATTTGTTTTCATTAAATAAACTTTATTTATTCATGACCTGGGTCATGGCTGAAAAGGATCAATGGACCAGCCCTCCGACATGGTTATCAAATTGTAAAATAAAATTAAAATAAATATTGAGTAACACAAACCAAGTCCAATGCTATTTAATAGAAAACCACAGTAGTTACTTAAACATTTACAGATATTCCATCAAGAATATAATAAAATAAAAGGTCTCCAAAGCATACCGTGTGTAAGTAAATTATACTTTACTGATTAAGCGCTTTCATTCTGTGAACTGGAACTTCCTCAGAATCTAAAATGTCACCCTGTCGTTTCATTAACAGCCTTTCCCTTATACGTCCCGGAACACTGACTTTCCACTCCATGTAAGTATCCCCTTGGCCATCTTGTTGAACTTTGCCCCTTACCCCCTCGGTATTGTGGTCTCAGAGCTGGTATATTTAGTTAGAGGGTGGGAGGCACAGTTCCCCACATGGGGGGGGTGGGGCAAAGCCCCCTACATGGGTGGGTTTTCATTCCTTTGGTTTTACTTTTTTGTCAGGGTGAGCAAGCGGTTACTTATCTGGAGTGGCAAGTTGATGTTCCTGGATGTCAGTGTTGTGTGGTTGTTGGCCTTTTTATCTCAGTGTTTTGGAAATCAGGTAAGTGAGCATTCAGGTTTCTGAAGTAGACCCATCTCTGTCTGTCTCTCTCTCTCTCTCTCTCTATATATATATATATATATATATATATATATATATATATATGTGTGTGTGTGTGTGTGTGTGTGTGTGTGTGTGTATATCACATATATAGATAGATATCCATATATATGTGTGCACGCGCACGTGTGTGTGTGTGTGTGTGTGTGTGTGTGTGTGTGTGTGTGTGTGTGTGTGTGTGTGTGTGTGTGTGTGTGTGTGTTTCCTGTGTTTCATTGTACGTTCAGTAATTTGAATGCATTGTATGGAGATTTAATTTGTCAAACTATCTGTTCATCACAGGATGCCAGCTGCGTTGTATGGATGATCCAAGTGCAGGCAAGAGTACACAAAACTAATCCAATAAAACCATGAAAGGTGCACTGAAAGCGACCCAATTAAGCCATGGACAAAGACAACCAGTATATGTAACGTTTTATTAAAGAATAAATCACACTAAAAACACTCCATCTCCATTAACGCTGTTTGAAAATCCGTTTTCGTTTCATCACACTTCATCAGATGTGGGTTAGAGTGAAATATGGAGACATACGTGTGTGACGTTCTTCAACACCCTTTGCATCCAGTTGCACAGATGCAGTGTCTGTGCGACCGATGGTTTATGTCTTCATCTTCCACACCCATGCAGAATTTGAATACGTTTGGACTGTGGACGAAGGTACAAGTGAAAGGTTTGATTGTATATAAAAGGGCAGTCTTTCACTCTAACCCACATATGATGAAGTGTGATGAAACAAAAATGGATTTTCAAACAGCGTTAATGGAGATGGAGGGTTTTTAGTTTGATTTATTCTTTAATAAAACGTTGCATATACTGGTTGCCTTCGTTCGTGGCTTAAGTGGGTCGCTTTCAGTGCACCTTTCATGATTTTATTTGTATGGATGATCTATATACAGTGGAGAATCGAATTTTACACTTTCCCCAAATTTTGCATTCTCAGAGTTGCACTATATAATCAGTGGGAGATGTGTGAGTGCTTGCCCCCTGCAAAAACTGATTGTTTTATTTTTGTTTGCATGTGCTGAGGTTCATGTGAGGTGTATGCATACCAGCATGCTGAGAAATAACCTGAAAGCATGCAAATACAAAACAATGTTTTTTTCAGTGATGCAAGCCACTTACACATCCCACACCCCCTGCTAATTATATATTCAATGATTGTACAATACTGAGAAAAGGGCATATTCCCCATTCATGGCATTACTGTGACATCGTATAAAATTCAACAGCTTTCCTGTCGACCAAATGAAGCACGCATGAAAACTGTCAAGCAAAGTCAGAATATATATATATATATATATATATATATATATATATATGTATATATATATATATATATATATATATATATATATATATATATATATATATATATATATGGATCCCTATCACAACACCGACACACCACAAACCCGACATTCAAAACAACGACACCAAAACACCAAAAACGCACAAAACCGACAACTCACAAAACCAAACACCATAACACCGACACCCAAAACACCGACACACAAAATGTAAACTACACATTACACACAGCTATACATGCACTAACCCTAACCCAAACCCTAACCCTAAGGTCCGACACTACCGCACACTTACCCTACCTGCACCCTAACCCTAACTCACTTAACCAGCCACTAAACCTACATTCCATCACTATCGAACACTTACCCTACCCGCACCCTAACCCTAACTCACTTAACCCGCCACTACACCTAAAGTCCGTCACTATTGCACACTTACCTTACCAGCACCCTAAGTCCGACACTACCGCACACTCACCTTTCCCGCACCCTAACCCTAAATCCCACACTATCTCACACTTACCTGTCTGCTCCCTAACGCTAAATCCCTCACTACCACACACTTACCTGTCCGCTCCCTAATGCTAAATCCCTCACTACCACACACTTACCTGTCTGCTCCCTAACGCTAAATCCCTCACTATCGTACACTTACCGACTCGCGCTCACACGTTGCCCATGTCAGTGTTTTGGCTGGCGGGATTTCACCCTGTCAATCATCTGTCTCATCGGTCTTCTCGAGTCAGTCTTCTTAGCGTCGGTGTTTCAGCGTGTCGATGAAGTCAAGGGGACCCATAGATATATATATATATATATATATATATATATATATATATATATATATATGTGTGTGTGTGTGTGTGTGTGTGTGTATATATATATATATATGTGTGTGTGTGTGTGTGTATATATATATATATATATATATATATATATATATATATATATATCTATCTAATATATAAATATATATATATATATATATATATATATATATTTATATATATATATATATATATATATATATATATATATATTTATATATAAAACTAAATCAACAACAACCTAAAACAGTAAACAATATATTAGTGGGCAAAATGCAAAACTACCCAATGACACAAAATTCTGATCACACAAAGCAGTGAACCACATAACACCAATAAAGGTCTGCATAGTAGAAGTTTAACAGAAAAAGAGAATTGTCTCTGCTGCAATTTGTGCCTTATTAGTTTCATATTCTGTTAATTACTTACCTTTCTGTTTCTGCCCCATCCCCCACTAACAAATTAAGTTTCTGAAACAGCTTCAGTACTGGCTTTATTTGATTGGATGCCTCTAGCTAGCCTGCTTGAAAATGTTTGGTTTTATAAGGCTGTGTCTCTGGCCTCTTCCTACAACTCCATGATAATTTGACTTCCATACTACCTCCTGGCTCCCTCCCCTTCTTCACTGGCATTCTCTTTTTTATTTATGTACCCTTTCCACCCATTGTTTTCCATAGATCCATGATACCCTCCCTGCAAACTAGTATTGCTCTTGCAAAACCTTTTACTACATATTGTCTCCTGCTCATTTGGAATTCTAGCCTGTGTTCCAGAAATGTTTTACTGATATCCAGTGCCATTCAGACAAAGCTAAGTACCTTTGATTGATAAATGACACTTGTTTAAGTTATTTTGAAGGGGTTTTACTTTTTCCTGCCTTTACTTGTGCATGTTCTTGTATTTTTATTAAAATAAAATGCTCTCCTTCTCACTGTTACTGCTGTAAAACTGTCTTGAAATTGACTTCAGCAAAGGATTTCCAGCTAGCTGTTTAATTGGTTTGTGATAGCATTGCACTTGAGGGTCTCTTGTGGGTTTATACATCTTGTGGCAAGAGATGTTTGCCTGGTCTGTTTGAGTTGGCAAGTACACAAAATGACTCGTAGTGTAGTCATTTTTTTGGCCAGAGGGCTTATTAGTTATTTTTCTATTTTTATTGGGCTGCTAAAAATTTTGTGCATTTGCATGCGTCAGCGGTGTCTTGTATAGTAGCAAACACATAGAAAGCAAATTTTCCATGTACAATGGCCCAGAAAACTGTACCCTGTAAAGCAGCAGTATAGAGCAAATAGTTTGCACTCCAAGCTTAGAGCAGCTAATTGAGTGTTGAATGATAATACCTGCAGATTTATTTAGTAGAATGCAGTATTGTGTAAACCCAAAAAAGAGTTAGTTGAACTTAGTACTGTTAAGCATAATCTGCCTCAATAAGCAACCTTTTTAGTCTGCATCAACAAAAGCACCCTTGATAGCCTTCTAACCCATATACTCGACCCTCTTATAACTTACTCACCAATCAATGGACTGGATAGTATGGATATGCTATTTCCTCACTTCTGTGTAGCCAGCTTGCTGGATATGGGCATCTTGAGGCAATATAACAATTGCCTCATGCATACCTCTCAACCTCTTAGTGCAAGAAATCTGGACAAAGCCAAAAATAATGGTGTGAAAAAGGCCCAAAAATCGGGACAAATTTTAATAATTGCTGTTACAAACTTAGAAAGTTGCTAGAGTAACAAGATTTATTTTAACATGCATTTTTGAAGGATATGAAGTCTGAAACTCAAATGCATGACATTATTTTGTGACTTCAGTCCTCAGTGATTTGACAGAAAAACACAAATTTTATGAAGAACAGACCAAAGTTATGAGGCAAAAATCTGGACATCTTGCAAAAATCTAGACAGTTGAGAGGTATGACCTCAAGTTTACCAACAGCCACTTATTATTTAAGTATACACATTATGCAAGAGGTGTACACAATGACATTGGAGGCTAATCTCTCACATACAACCACACATCAGGTTGACAAAAACATACCCACCCACCACAGACAGCACACAATGCAAACACACTCAACTAATGTATGCTGAACCACTGAAAAGCAATCTTCTTAAACAACAAAGACTGCCTAGACTGCCCATGGTCAAAGCTATGCCTCAGCATGCCCAAAGGAATTCAGAAAGAAACAACACCTAACACCACACCTACTGTCACTCTCAATGGAGCCCCAAACACTAACCCCCCACTAATGCAGGCCAACACACTTCCCAGGAATTTTGTCATAGGGGACTCCATTGTAAGATATACTAATGCTCCTCTAACCAGGATGAACAAAGGATCAGTTAAATCACACTTGCACTCAAGTCATTAATACACAGGTACCAGTATGATTTCATCATAGTCCATGTAGGTGTAAATGACCTGAGATGTACCTTCTTGGACTGTATGAAGACATACAGAATGAAGCTTTCATACTATGTGTCTCAAGCTGGTATGAGAATAGCATTGAGCAGCATATTACCATCACCAAGGATGATGTCATAATATGAGCAAAAACATTGATTTCAACAACTGGATCGCTTTCTGGTGTCAATCCAAGGGGATCCAATATTCATCATCTTGGGTGGACATGGTTAACAGAACAAGTTGTTTTGTCAAGGATGATCTGCACCTTTCCCCTCTAGACTTTTGAATAGAAGCTAAAACTTTATATTTCCCTATTGTACCTTTTTTTAGGCAATGCCAAATTGACAAACTTACCAACATTGCAAAATCAACTTATCTGAATCTTAAGGTGTTACTGCTCAGTGCCGGAAGCCTTAATAAAAATCTTCACTCCCTCCAAGCCCTCCTCACACTTGAGAATATATACATATGTGCAATTACTGAGACACAGTTAAAAATGGCAGAGATTAACCCAGCAGTGCAAGGTTTTGATGTCGTACAAACTTTTAGACCAGTAGCTGCACAACAAAGGTGTCTCAATATGCATCAATAACAAGCATGCTTCTAGGGTGGTTTAATCGGATGACATGGTCCTCCACATGCAGATCACCATAGACAAAATCCTGTACCATATCCTAACCAGCTATAGGTCACCCTCCATTTCCTAAGAAGCTCACAATGCATTATTGGACCTACTGGAGACACATCATCAAACCTAACATTCTAATTATGGGAGACTTTTATTACCCCTCTAATCTACAGGCAAAGGGATTCCTGGACTTCATAAATACAAATACCCTTAACCAAATAGTGAATACACCCACTAGAGGCTCCAACATACTAGACATTGTGCTCACAAATATGAGAGAATGCTGTACCCCCCCAATGTCGCTTCCTTCCTGTTAAGGTCCAATCATAAAGCTGTCTCCTTTGAAATCAAAATCAACTCCATAAACCCATTAACACCAGTAACAGGAACTATTCCATGGCAAATTACCTTTTATTAAGTTATGATTAGTCAAAATTCATGCCTCTCCAAACCCCGAGAACATAGCAGCCTGTATGGAATTGAGCTCAGAAACTGTTCAGCCATGTCAGTGACTTGAATAGAGGCTGCTGTACCTACCAGAAATACACCAAGGGCTAGCCTCAAAGACAAACCACATTGGTGGCATCCCAAACTATACATGATATACAAAAAAGGGAAAAAAATGCCAAAAAACAGGAAGGGTAATTCCCATAATGATAAAACCTCTCTCATCAAACTAAACAGGCAAATAAGAGGGTTATGTAGACCAAGCAAAACCCATTTTGAGGTTAAGAGAGACTCCCAGTTGAAAGATAACCATGAGGCCTTCTTCGGCTTTGTCAAGGGCAGCACACAGTAATGTGCTGAACGGGTGGTTAATGGTGCCACATTTACCACGCCTGGCAATATAGCAAACCAGTTAGCAGACAAATTCACTTTCAACTTTATGTTCTTCTCACCACCAACCATTCCCCCAAATTACCCTAAAACATATATAACCTCTCCATCTATAACTAGGGATCATGTATTGGCTGTACTTGCTAAAACCCAAACACACAGCCTCAGTGGGCCTCAGTAAAATCCCAGGATGCCTCTTAAATAGTTGAAAATACAACTTATCAGGAGTTCTGGTGTCATTAATTAACTATAGTCTTAAAACAGGCTTTGTGCCATGTGAATGAAGGACTGTGATGGTAAATGCTGTTCATAAGGGGGATCCTTTAACAGATTGAAAGTACAGATTCATTAACCTGACTTATTTGGAAAACCATGGAGAGAATTAACATAAAAAGTATCAACAAGGACATTGGCGACCTCCAGACACTGGATCCATCCCAGTTTGGCTTTGTGAAAGGCAAGTCATGCTTACTGAATCTGGTGGACTTCTTTGAAAAGGTCACTAAGACAAAGGATAATGGGAAAATTGTGCATACTGCCTACATAGATCTGGCTAAAGCATTTAATACAATATCCCACTCAGTCATTGTCAACAAACTTACAAAACTAGGCATAAACCCCTTTATAACATACTGGGTAGCTAACAGGCTCACTGAATAGACACTGGAGGTTAGAATCAGTGAGGCCACCTCCACAAAGAGGCCAGTCACCTGTGGAGTCCCCCCCCAGAGCTCTGTGCTAACCCATATCTCTTTGGCACCTACTTTTCAGATGGCAATGCCAATCTTAAAGGCCTCTGGCTAACCAAATTCGCAGATAATTGCAAACTGGGAGCAGATATTGAATCCCCCCCCTCCCCAAGATAAGAACACTCTTCAGGAAGATCTAACATAGACAAATGCTCAGTGCCAAAGCCATGGCTTAAAGATCAATTACCAAGAAATGTATTATAGTACTTTTTGAGAAGTCAACCACCCCAATTAACTACATCATCAATAAAACACTTCTAAAAGTTGATTCATTATTCAGGGATCTGAGAATTCAAGTAGATAGTAACCTAGGCTTGGAACAACATGTGTCCATAGTAGTAAGAAAATCCATCTATGTTGCTCAACTTATAAGTAAGGGGATGGATCTAGGTCTAGAGATGTCATCATACCACTGCACTCGGCCCTTATCAGATGCATCATAGAGTATAATCCTCCCTTTGGTATGTACCTGATCAGACACATGCAGCAACTATAATTTCCTCAAAGGTTCCTTAGAGAAGGAGTACAGGCAATAAACACAATATCCTACAATGATCACCTCAAAGCTTGGTCTCTTTACTCGGTATCATGCAGACTTCTCACAGTGATCATTGTCTGGCATACTGGACCCTGTTTTTATTAACCTTTTGCACATCTGCACAACACACAGCATCATAACTGCTAGATTTAAAGACCTAAATTTTGCTTGTGACATAAATAGGACATGTTGAATAGACAGATGTGTTTCTCAGAGAATTCTCATTGTCTGGAACAGGCCCCCCATCCATATGAAGTAGGGTTCCTCCCTATCCCTATTTAAGCTCAACTTGGACAAATGGATAAGTAATCAGAAATTCACCCCTGGTCTGATGACTGTGTCTCTGATGTACAGAGGTAGTCAGTAAATCACACCCTAGAAAAATCACATTTGTGCGGCACATTTAGGTTGCATGGCTTGGCTTATAAAAGCCCTAGTGGTCATTAACCTTGTATACACCTATAAACACTGACTTCATCAAAACATCCCTAAAGATAAATGAAACCAAAATTAGTAATGTTTGGAGGAAGCCCTAATGCAACCCCCTGTAGGGGTCTTTGCCCTCCATATCCTTGCTTTTTAATATATACAAACTCTGAGATGGCACTGCAAGTGGGAAAGGTGATATTCTCATGCCCTGCAGCATCGTGATCATGCAACAGTCCAGCACCATGCAAAACACACACTTTCTCTCACACACATCTACCAAACCACACTACCTCTGCACAATGCAGCACACATACCCTAATGATGTACAAACCAAAGACAACCATATATACAACATTACCTTTCGGTCAGTACAGACAATATAAAAAATGCACTTGCACTGCTGATTCTAAGTAAATGTTAAGTAAAACCATGCACACTCACTAAAAACAACGCACACATGAAACCATACAAATAACCTAATCACACATACCTAACACACACACATATAATCTCATAATTCTGCACTCACATATGTGGCATTTACTCATTCACATAGAAAACATCACACATTCATGTCACACATTTAATGCACTTACACACACACACACACACACACACACACACACACATGCACACCATACCTCTCAAACTCTTACCACAAGAAATCTGGACCGAGCCAAAAAATAATGGGTGGACAAAGGCCTAAAAATAGGGACAGATTTTAAATACTGCATTTGTAAACCGATAACATTGCTAGAATAACAGGTTTCACATTAGCATGCATTTTCTAATGAATATGAAGCCTAAAACTCAAATGTCTGTCATTATTTAGTGACTTCAGTCTATAGTGATTCACCAGAAAACCACAAATTTTATGAGGAACACATCAAAAATATAAGGCAAGAATCTGGACATTCTTCAAAAATTTGGTCAGTTGAGAGGTATGATGCACTCATGTGCACACACACACACACACACACACACACACACACACACACACACACACATTGTTCTTATAAATAACTGTTATTATTCTGATAATTTGATTGATCCATAAGTAAATTTTGCCAGTACTTAATCTATCATTATGTCATCTGCCTATGTGACAATGCCATCTAAAGCATATTGGAGAATGTGATAATATTCACACAGATTTGATATTTGTGTATTGCATTTGATAATGCAAGGCTAATAGCTCAGGTTCATACATACATATGACAAGGAGAAATTGTGCTAAAAATAAACGTATGAGGGAACTCCATTATGCTCAGCCTTGTTTCCTGCTGCATTACTCTCCCATGCCTAGTTCTGTCTAGTATCCACTTTTCAGTCTACCTGATGGTATATCCGTTATAAATATTATTTTAGCAGTGATATGCCTAAATGATCTACTATATTATATGTGCTAATGAAATCAAGATAAACTGTAACTTACAGTTCTGTGTTGGCTGCTTCATAAACATAAGATAAAACTGATTCTTTCTGTAGGCGTGTTAAAGATACTCTGTAATTTGTCTGCAATAATTCTTTCTGGCAGCATTCCTGTTACGATTAAGAAGGTTATAGGCCTGCAGCTTTTAAGCTAAACAACTAGTTTCCAGCTACAACTCTTTAGATATGCCACAATGACCCAAATTGCCTCAGTGAAGTAAGACTGATTGCATATAAAGAGCTACATACATATGCATTCAGTGGGAATCTCTCTAAACAAAAATAAAGTGGAAGCAAATGCATTAACCTGGTCATTTAAATGAGTGAGTACTTGTATGTAAAGTGTGCCAAACCTTGCAATTACCAAGAAGAGAGAGCTAAAAATAATTTCCATAACGGAGTGATATAATTTTAAAAAATAAGAAATGTATTTATAAAACTGTAATATGTGATGTTCATGTGTGACAGTGCATATTAAGCGGTCTGCCTTTAATTGGTCACTCAGGCTTTGACCTTGAAACCAACCACATCATATAAGGAAAAACTCTGCACTGCCTACTTATGAATGTTATATTTTGTTTAATTTTTCACTGCACATGAGCAGAGCTGCAAGTGGCTGCATCAAGTTAACTACTGGTTATTGAATGTCCATTGTCAGTCATGTAGCTAGGATAGGGAGAAGAGGGCAGCCTCCTTGAGTGCAAAGCACTAGAGGGTGCAATCAGCAAATGCTGATCCGTCTTTAATGCAGTGCATTACTGGCATTCAAGTGCTGGTACTGCAGATGTAGTCAGAATTGAAGTGCTTTGTACTCGTATGGCATAAACTATAGCAACTGCTTGCTACAAATGTAGAAAGCAGTTTGTACAGTTTAAAAGGAAAGAATAGGATTTTGTTGTTGTTGTTGTTGTTGTTGTTAGAACTGAAGCTCTTAGCACTTCATGGCAGAGGACCTTTTTTCTTTTGCTCTTCAAATTAGAGTTGATGGAGGGCTCCAGATCAGGGAATGGCAATGGACAACAGAATACATAGCTATACCTCTGCGCATTGTTTGAAATTTGGTCTACTAAAGGTGGTTTTGACAAATGGAAATAAACTGAAAGCAGTTCACCTAAACTGCCTTCAACAAACATTGAAACAATTGTTTTTTTTTTTTTTATAGGGGGCAGGTCTCCCTGCATCACCCATATGGGGAGACACTCCCATACTCCCTGGAATTATATGTACTAACTCTGATGTCATACACTAATGGAGAAAAATCAATCTCTACTTTCATCAAAGGTAGTTTCGATGAACTGGCTTCAGTTTCTTTGCATTCACTGAAATCACCATCAATGGACTCACATTGTCCCAGTCTGCTCTAGTATTCCTTTTTTTAACTAAAAAATGTTTTTAAAATGACATCATTTCATGCTGTATTAGCCGAGACACAGCCTATGGTGAAAGAAGAAAAGTGAAAAAAGAAGTAGGAACAGGACTAAGGAAAGTGAAGTCAGGGAAACAGCAAGCTCAGATGTAGGAACAGGACTAAGGAAAGTGAAGTCAGGGAAACAGCAGGCTCAGATGTAAGAACAGGACTAAGGAAAGTGAAGTCAGGGAAACAGCAGGTTCAGATGTAGGAACAGGACTAAGGAAAGTGAAGTCAGGGAAACAGCAGGCTCAGATGAGGTCAAGGCAGTTATGATTAAGATGTTAGGTGAGGTGGGATAAAATGGCTTCTGAGATACTTATAGAAGTATGAAGAGAAAGGATATATTACAGATGACTGAGGAATAAATATACCAGTGCCAGTATACAAGAACAAAGGGGACATTCACAACTGTGGACAGTATAGAGTATCAAGTTCTTGTCACACTTCATGAAAGTTCTAGAGAGAGTGATTGATAAATGAATACACAGAGAAGTAGAAATTAAGATGGAAAATATGCAGCTCTGATTTAGATCATGATCCAGCATAACCGACTCAATGTTTGCCAACAGTGAAGAAGAAGCTAGAGATGAGGAAAGAGTCCAAATGGGCATTCCTAGATTTGGAGGAAAGTATATGCCAAGGTCCCAAGAAAGCTGATTTAGTCAGTCCTGCGCTGGTTTGACGTCCCAGAAACATTGGGAGGATTAGTATAAACTATGTAGAAGGATTCAATGACACAAGTACAAGTGGCTGGACTCAGAGGAGTTACTAGTGGGAATGGGAGTGCATTAAGGTTCAGCTCCAAGCCCACTGCTATTCATACCAATGACAGACTCAATTAAGAAACATGC
This sequence comes from Protopterus annectens, assembly GCF_019279795.1. Lineage (NCBI taxonomy): Eukaryota > Metazoa > Chordata > Ceratodontiformes > Protopteridae > Protopterus > Protopterus annectens. The sequence continues at coordinate 566,440,482 of NC_056737.1, forward strand.
CAGAGGGGCAGATCAAAAAAATTGCTGTATGCAGACAATGTGGTAATGCAGGCAGAATCTGAACAAGAATGTAAGCAAAGGATAGTGGAATGGAATGCAAAATGAAGGCACATGGAATAACATGGGGAAATCAGAAGATGTTCTGAATGAAAAGGAAGGGATAGTGGAATGAGTAATAGCTTCAAATACCTGGGAGGGGTGGCTGAGAGAAAGGAAGTCTGAATGAAGACCTAGCATCAGAGGTGCTGCAACCAACTGGCACAGACTATCAAGGGTAAAATCTGACAAAAAAATGCCAAAGAAGATGAAAAGCAAGGTGTGCAAAACAGTGGTGTGATCAGTACTACTGTATGGTACAGAAACCAGGGCAATGAAGGCAGAGTAGCTGAGGAAGCTAAGGTGGTAAGATACACACTCTGGGACAGATGAAGAAATGAGGATATCAAAGCAAAAGTCCAAGTAGCCCTAAATGCAAAGAAAATCAAAGAGAACAGATTGCAGTGGTTCCAGTACATGTAGAATGCGTTCAGCAAATAAACTCCTTGTTGCCTCAATTAAATCTAACAACAAAGCTGGTGATTCACTTTTCTCAAATACTATAGGGAAAAACTGGAATCAGCTCCCTCCTGAACTATCTACCCTAGCATCCACCACTCAATTCAAAAAACACATTAAAGAACATCTGAAAACTCAGTGGCTCTGTCCTTGTGCTAACCCTGACTGAAACTTTTATTTCCCTGCAGCTTATACCCTTCCCCTCTCCCCAATCTTTTCCCTCCAAATCTAGTTACTTCTCTTTTGCTTTCCTCTTAGTAATACAATTTAATTTAAGGACTTTACTCTTTCTACCCCATACCCTTTTTGTTTCTTATATACTTGCTTATTTATATTTAGTTTAAATTTTAGCATAATGACTATAGTCTTCATTTTTATAACTATATTTCCTTTTTTTAGTTTATTTGACTTAGTTATACATTTTTTAAATGGTGTTATTGTTTTTGCTTGGAGCTTTTCTCCCCGGGCCTCTTCTGAAAATGGACATATATCCAGCTAGACTAGCCCAGTCAACAAATGTAAAATAAATAAATAAATAATAAATAGTAAAGCAGAAGAAAATCTGGTGAAGAAGATTTGGGACAGAAAGGAGGGAGGCAAAATGAAATGAGAGCATCCGCAAAGAGATGGCTGGATTGTGTGAGAGAAGACCTACAGCAGGTAGGCATGACTTTAGAAGAAGGTAGGAGAGTGGCAACAGTTGATGCAACACACCTACCCCTTGTAGAAAATGGGAAAAAGGGTGGTGGTGATGATGATGATGATATACACATCTGCACATGCACATACATATACATGAACACACATATACATATACATAGATACATATTTTACAAAATAAACTACAGCTTGTTTATTTAAAGCATAATTTCAAATTACATTTTACACATGCTAGTATGAGAAGCTGATAACATCAGTTTAGAACAGGTTACCTGTATCAACTCTTTTTATGTTTTAAAGTTTTTATTTATTCATTATTTATGCATCCACCCATTCATTCATTCATTCATTCATTCATTCATTCATTCATTCATTATCATTTTTTAACCATTTTTGTCCCATGTCTGATGATCATTAACCACCCCCTCTAACAGACATTACATTAATCAAAGAGGGGGCCTCATTCAGGGAGCCATACATGTGTTTGACACTCTATCCAGCTTTCTAGCAATGGTGCTTTTTTCCATTTAAGACATAATGCAGCTCCTGGTAGTGATGTGACCAGCTGCATTATGGCATAGGCTGTCAATTTTCCCTTGCCCATACATGTATGCATTTCCACATGTGCCAGCAGGGACTACTATCATGCCTTGGGTGTCCAAGCCCACATCTACTTGAGTCCAACTCCCTTCAGTCACAATGTGTTTCCACTCTCCAGCTGATAACTTATAATTAAAGCAGTAGTGCAAACTGGGCAGGAACCACAGTCACTCCCTAAACCCCCCAGATGGGCATGCTCCAGCCTCCCTGCCTGAACTATAGACAGCCTGAGATGCAAGTTGAACTGTAGTCACCTCAGTGTATTGTCAGGGCTTATTCCTTTGTGCCACTAACATAGGCCCATTCTTTCTATTTTGAAGTTAAATAGTTCCTCCACTGGTCATGCAATTTAGCCTGGAATCCTAAAAAGGCATATGTTCAGCAGATAGCTAAGACAGATACTTGCATGAACATCTTGTCTCTATAGAAGAATAAATTACTTCTGAATTTATATACCTTATTTCTAAGTTAAAAATACTGGACATAAATAACATACCAAGTGCTGTATTTATACTTTAGCACAGTTTTTCCTCCAAACATTCTTTTTAACAATTAAAATAAATCATATAAAAAGAAAAAAGAAAAACATCATATATTATAAAATAATAGATTAACCAACATGACAAAGGACAAAATCTAGAACTGTCATTAGTTGTTTTAATTGCTATTATTTTGATAATACTATTATATAAAATGGGAGTTTTGAGTGATTATTTTTCATATGGAGTACTTGGTGTAGAAACTGACAAATATGACTATGAAAATTAATATCTGTGGGTGCATAAGAGTAGTGTTATTTGCAGAAATGTACTCAGTTGGCAACTGAGTACCGTTCTGCAAATAGCAAAACGGAGCCATGACAGCTCCAAATAAAGGATGCATCCAGGTGAGGAAGCATGCCAATGGCCAAATATACGGCCATTGGCATTTTTATCCATTGCAAAATAAAAAAATATTTTTTTTCCTCGTTCCCCAATGTTTAAGCATAGCGCAGTGCCGTGCAAACATGCGGCGCTCTAAAAACCATAAAAAAAAATAAAAGCCACAAATAGGTATTTTATTCAAAATATTCATCTGCCATGCAGGTGAATGGCAGGCTGAAGGCAACATGACTACTGAGTAGTGGTTGGTAAGGGGGAAGCTCAGTCTGAGAGATGTAACCAAGCATTAGTAGGCAATTCTATGCAATTGAGGATAAGGATAGTGAATCCCAAATTTCCCTGCTATGTGAACCATGTCCGTAGAGTGTAAGAGTAGGATTGGGAGAGTAACAGAGGAGAAGATAGTTGACATCATGAAGGGGTATGTATCAAAAAGACTCTAAGATTATTGGAGCAGAGTGGCATGTGGTAGCTGTGAGTTACTCAGGACTGGAAGAGGCGTGTCCACAGTTGTCTAAACTGAAACCCAGAAACCAAAGGAGTACGTCGTGGCTATCACTGAAGTGTCTTGCAAAGCTGCTTACACTGTGTGCATGCGTGTGCACGGCAGTAAACCCGTATAAGCCTCTGTGCATGTGTGTGCACCTGTGTAAGCCTGTGTAAGGCCGTCTAAGCCTGTATGCATGAATGTGCACCCGCCTAAGCCTGTGTAAGCCTATGTAAGCTTGTGTGCGCACGTGTGCACTAGTGTGCATGTGTTTGCACTTGTTTGCATGGCACTTCCCCCTGTGGAAACAGAAATGGGAAAAGGAAGGAAGGGAAGTAGTAGGAAGTTAACCAAGGAGAACTAGCAGAGCTGCCAGGTGAAATCAATCAGAATCAGCCAATTACACAGGCAGTACACTAGCCCAGCCCAGCACTTAAAACTCTGCAAACAACATCTCCCCATGTTTTTCTCAGAAACACTGCAACACTGCAGTCTACAAAGAGAAGTGAAAACTTAAAAAGCCTGAGACAGAAAAATGTTAGGGACTGCCATTGCTATTATAAGGCGACATGTGCAAGATGCTGAGGACAGTGCCATTGCAAATGCTGCTGAGCAACCCACAGTGAGGAGACGGAGAAGAGTGTACAGACCCAGGATAACCTACTGAGGGCTACATGAGCTGGAAATAGTGGAGCACTATAGAGTGGACAGAGAGCTCCTGCAACAAATTGTTGAGCTGTGCAGGCCATGCCTCACACACAGAACCAACAGAGGGGAACCCATCCCAGTGGAAACCAAGGTATGTGTTGGCCTAAGAATACTAGCAACAGGTACCTTCCAGAGACTAACTGGTGATATGATGGGGATTTCACAGGCATCAGCATCCAGGGTACTGCACCAGTTCCTGAATGCCATGTCAGCACATGTCGGTGATCATGTATATTTCCCCAATTCCCGTAAGGTATTGGCCAGCAACATGCGTCTCTTCCATCAAATAGTGGAATACCCTGAGGTAATGGGTGCAATTGACTGCACGCACATGCACATCAAAGCACCAGCTGGAGAGCGGGGTAGGGCCTACATCAACCGCAAGTACTTCCACTCCATCAACTGCCAGGTCGTGTGTGATGCCCAGGGCATAATACTGAATGTGTGTACTGGCTGCCCTGGAAGCTACCATGATTCCCATATCTGGCATCTGTCGCAGCTGTACCAGACATTTGCCAATGGGGACATCCCTGACAGTCACCTAGTGGGGGATGCTGGATATGCACTGGAGCCGTGGCTGATGACACCCATCAGAAATGCACACACACCTGAACAAGAACTCCATAATGAGGCACATGCACAAACATGAAATGTAATTGAGCGTGTGTTTGGGATGCTCAAGTCACGGTTCCGTTGCCTGGACATATCTGGTGGAGCCTTGCAGTACTCACCAACTACATGTACCCAAATTGTCATGGTATGTGCCATGCTACACAATATGATCCTGCGAAAACAGTTGCAGCAGGAACAGCATGGGGCAGGGCCAAAGTGCTCCCCACCATTGCCAAGGCCTGCACAGGCACAGCATGACTCAGAGGAGGAACAACCTGAGCCTGCCCCAGTAGGCAGAAGGAGGCGTGCCCAGTATGCCTTTGCCTTGGCAAAGAGGCAATGCATAGCACATACATTGGCTCAGTAGGAACCCTGTAAATTATACCTTCTTCTGACTCGCACATAAAATAATAGGAATGCCTAACCTGACACTACCTGTTCCCAAACATGTATAGGGAGTGCATAATGTGCGTCTTACATAGGCAGCCCTGCAGCACCACCTGCGCCATGATTGCCATGTTCTAAGCAATATCAAACAGTGCTAAGCAGCTTCTACCAATATCTAGTATATGTAAACAAAATTGCTCGTGCCAACTATCGCAATGTTGGGCAACGTTGAGCAATGTTGGCCAAGGTTGGCCAAAGCTGACCAAAGTCAGTTAAACATGCTCATATCTGCATTACTGTTCCTTAAGCAGTCTGGTCTGCCCAGCATGAAAATAAAAAAACAATGACAGGGCTTGAACCCAGGATACTGTGCACTATAGTCACAGTACTGAACCACTGAGCCATGATAACATTTCAGTGGCAAAGACGCAGCAGGACAATTGTACATTAATGCAAACACAAAGGAATGCAGTATCATGCCCCTAAAGAGGCAAATGGGTAACCTCCCCCACACGCCTATGCAGACAGAGAATATCAGGCTAGGTGGTGTGATATGGGTTGTGTAGGCTATGAAGTCGCAGTGTAATACACGTGACATTGGACGCTAACATCTGTGGTACAGTAGTATGCCGCAAGACACTATGATAGGCAACAGTACAGACTGAAATGGTGTCCTGTATATAGCAGTGCTGGCATAGCAAATGTGTATAAGTGTCAGGTGAAACCCACATCCTATGTCCACCCACAGTAACAACCAGGTGTGCCCCCGGGTAGAAATGTACAAAGAATAGCTGTCACCTCTGTATGTAGAAATGTTGATAAGTCTATGCAAAGTGTCACATGGAAGCCCTGCAGCCACAGCATGATCCCTGTTGATCTATGACACAAAGGTGAGCCCTGCTGTAAAAATACAACTAGGTTTCCATACGCATATAGTATAAATGTCTATACCGGGCGTGCTCACACACTCCAACAAATGTAGTGGATTCCATTCAGCATCACACTGAAAGGTCATACTGGGCATGCTCACACACTTAGGCTAAATATGGATGTGATAATAAGGGATCTATGGACAAATGTGGATAGTCATCCCAACTTCCAGAAACACATTCACAAAGTGGTTTGAAAACCATGCTATGTGTACACACAAACTGCCAAGGTCTGTGCATGTAGGTGAAAGGAGGTTCCCACTACTCAGCAGTCATCAGACCTGTCAGAGAGTACCACAACACACTGGCGATGAATCCGACTATGCACGTTCAGCAGCTAGAAAGACCAATAAAGTACCATAACAAAAGGATTACTGGCCTCAAATAGTCGCCCCATGCAACAAGACTGAATGCAACCCAATCTGTACTCCATTGCATACTGTCTACTCAGGAGATCTCTGCCCAACAGACAGGTCCATGCCATGGTTACACTCAGATCTGTTCTGAGTTACAGCTCAATGGCAGTAAATGTACAGAGCCAACTGATATTTCCAACATCCTGGCAGATAGGATCACTGTTAATTTTACCCCCCTCTCACCCATGAAGGAGCACATCTCTATAATGGAAGACTGCAAAGTTACTGTGATCACATCTGCACAAACAATAAACACTCTCCAAAGCCAGTATCACAGCAGCCATAGGACCAGATAACTTTCCAGGCTGCATAGTATCTACCTCCCTGAAATAAACATTAACATGGCCAGTCTGTGGCTGCTGAAGTTTCCAGAGGACTGCAAACTAGAGCCATAATTGTAAACACAAAAGATGTGGACATCCTACAAAAGGGCCTCACTGAGACAGATGACTGCTGTCAAAGCCATGGTCTCTAGCTCAATGCCAAAAGGTGCATTGTCATCCCCTTAGTTAAAAACTCAGTAGCCAAGAACTACAACAGAGGTGGTAGTATACTTCACACCGAAAGTGTGACAAGAGACCGTGGGTCACAGGTCGACAGTGGATACAACTGTGATAATCACATTCCCACAGTAGTCAGGAAACCCTCCTATGTGGCACACCCCATCACAAAATGTGTCACATGCAGAATAGAAGAGGACAATGTTCCCCTCTACTCATCACTCACTAGAACTATAATAGAGTACAACGCCACTGCTGCTATGTACCTCACAAGGCAACTACAACAACTGGAAGGCCAGCAGCCATACCTCACAAAGAGCATTAGTGGCCTGAATTACATGCCATACACAGACCATCTCAAAATGCTCCATCCATACTCCCTTGCATATCGCCTACTCAGAGGTGTTCACTGCCTAACATACAAAGCTATGTCAAACACAGAGCTGTTGGAATTGCTCCACGTAAAACACTCACAATCCCTCTGACCTGTGGACCCAAAACCACGAGTGAAATACAAAAGGAAGGGGTGTACCCATTTACCTTATGTATACCCACACCCTCAGGTTAGTGGCACAGCATGAGGCCTAGGAGACCATGCAAGTGCAACTAACATTGGCCAAAGCTGCCCATCACATTGTAGCCTGCTACAGCTCACATACCTTGTCTCAGGAACCTCACTCAGTATTTTGGAGAACAGTTGAAAGTATAAAGGTCCTATCAAACACCATTATATGAGGAGATTACAACTACCCAAACAGTGAGTGGTGGAATTAGTCATGTACAACGTACTTTGCCCAATGTTTCCTAGAGTTTAAAAATCCTAACACCCTGGAACAGCTGGTCACCACGCACACTAGAGGTGACAACATACTGGACATGATCATCACCAACATGGGGTACCAGTGTTCCACTACAGAGATAAACCCCTCGCTGGTAATATCAGATCATGAAGTATTCACACTGGACATCCACATCCGGCACCCCCACCCAGTCAATGAAGCCACTGTGAAGACATTTACAAAAACAAACTGTACACTTCCCAAGACCAAAGTGGAGCATTCCAAAGCACTCTTGCTATAGGATAATGGTATACAATCTGCAGAATCATTTACAAACACATCCTATGATCATCTATAGGGATGCATGGAATGAGACCATACCTCTCAACCCGGAAACATCAAAAATCTGGACAAGGTCCATGAAAAATAGGTACAAATCTGTACACTGATTAACATAAAATTTACATACATAACTGTGTAACCCCGCCCACTCCAATGGTATTGTGAGATACCAACTTTCAAACGCAACCTGAAGAACAGACAACCAAAATATGGTCTCAGAGTCTCCCACAGTCATTCCAATGTCCCATAACTTGGCTATTTTCCTCATTTACCATAAACACTGCAATGTGCATACTGCTTTACTTCTACAATGATTATTTGGACTGGATTTCATTTAACACTTTTATTTTACATTTTATAGGAAAAACAATAAGATATCTGCTAAACAAAGCAATACAGTCTCACAATGAAAATATACTTAGCATTAAAACTTCTCTGCTCTTGAAACTCACATTCATTGAAACAGCATTTAAACCTACATTCAAACAAAATGCATCTGTCCAGTGGTGGATAAAGATAACCTCTGGGCTGTTTTCAAATCATAGGCCCCTTGCACATGAAACATACATGTGTTCTTTGATGCACCTTCCTGACTATATTAAATTATAGTCCTTGTATAATACAGCACACTTGTTAGCGCAGGTTTAAAATTTATTGTTTTGAACATTTTTCCAGTAAGCAATGATCAAAATGCATAAACCAATAATGACAAAACTGCCCAATTCAGAACATTTCCATCATAAAAGTCTACTCAAACTTCTACAATCCACCAGTAAATATGCACACAATGACAATCTCTGAAGTAAAAGTCATCTAAATAATTCCACATTAAAGAGATATGTAACTAATGAAGAGGTTGCTGCATCTGCATTTCTAGTGCCTGTTTTATTTTGTCAATTCAGATGACTGACAGACAACAAAAGCCAAAACTGCAACAAAAAAGAAATACATATAAAGGTTAAAATGTGAAATTTAAACCAGTGGATTTAATTACCTAAATGTCACAAAGAAATTGGTTTACTGAACTACAGGAAAGATAAGCCTTATGCAGACGAATGAAAACTTACCAAACCATGCATAAAAACACTTCAGTTTACTACTGCAGACTTTCTGAGTAGAAATATTTTAAGCCAATAAAACAAATTTAAACATTTACAAAACAAGCCTAAGGTCCAAGCCATGAACAATGGAAAACAAGCTGCAAAAGCAGAAATGACTGATTTGCTTCCTTCAAGTATGACACCACGTTTCTGAAAAGGACACTACCAATAAGTGCAGCAGAGTTAAGCCACAAGCAGTCAGTGTCGATGATGCAACCCATTGTCTTCTGCATGTACTTAAACCCTATCTTCAGTCTTAAAACATAGAGTAGTACTTATGGAATAGGATGAAATAGCTTCCATTTCCTTACCATTTTCAAATTGTCAAGAAACACAGAAATAGCACATGAAAGTGGAAAGTGAAAGGGGACAACATCAATAAAATTCAATGAAGACCATCTTTTTTTTTTTTAACCTTTACAACGCAGCCAAAAAATGCTCTGGTGTTCAATCTGATGTGAGCCAAAGGCTGTGTGACATCCTACATGTTCAAAAACAAACCAAAGGTCGCGCGACATCATGCACATTCTCAAAACCAACAAAACAATCAGCAACACATGAAATAGATGACCGCTCCTGATCGTTGCACTGTATACTTGCCCTAGCTGAGTACATGTTCCGTACAATCAGAGCTTTCTTTTTAAAATCACATTTAATGACGTTACTACAGGCACTAAAGAAAAAAGAAACCTGACTATTAATTCTGTAGTATACTATGTATGAGAAACATTAGAACTTTTTGTTAAGATGCACATTAAATTGCAGGGTCACTGGCTAACCTGCTCAGCATAATTGCTTTTTACTGCTTCCCTTTGTCAGCAGTGTACACACACACACACACACACACACACACACACACACACACACACACACACACACGCACAATCAGAAGTGCAAGACGCGAGCTAGCCCCAATACTTTGAAAAATAAACTGCAATTTAAGCAGAATAATGTTCCATTTTGAAACTTGCTATTATTCCTTTCACGCTTCACCCCCACACCTTCTAGCACTGAGATTGTTATACCTCGGAGTAGGGAGAGTAGTGCAGTTTTGGAGATAGTATATATTACCCCTTATTCACATTCCTAGCTCTGTAGTTCTAACAATCATACTCCAGTCGTGTACCTCTCAGCTTTCCAGATTTTCTCAGAATATCCAGATTTTTGCCTAATATTTTTAGTCTGTCCCTCATAAAATTTTGTTTTTCTGGCAGATTCGTGAGGACTGAAGTCAGAAAATATTGACAGACATTTGAATTTCATTTTTCATACCCTTCAGAAAATTTATGCTAATGCAAAACCTACAGTCCCCAAGCATTCAACATGTACCTGAAATTAAACAATTAAAGCCGTAAGAGAGTGACACATTCACAAATTATTGAAAGGGGTGTCAGGTTGGAGTGCTATTACTGTGTAACTGACTGGTATTTCCTCCAAAGATAGAGGGGATTTAAACACAGCAGAAGGTGTGAGTTATCCAATTTGACACCCTACTCTATATAGTGCATTTTGTCCTAGCCATTTCAACTATACTGTTATTTCAGAACTGCATGTAATCTGATATCCTATGTTACAAATAAATATCATATCAGTTCCTTAATAGTTGTCTTGTTCAGAAACGTATCTATCATAATGTACAAGTGTTTCTGGCTCCTACGGTAAGCACCTAAGTGACCAGATTTTTCTTTGGTATTCTATTTTACTATGTTAATTGCAAAACAGACTTGCCTCTGAAGTTACAGTTCAGAAAACTACATATGACTCACTTGCTTGTTTTGAAAATCACTCAGCATTTTTAAGGTTGTATCTGGAACAGATCTGTATGATTTTTACCATAAAACAAATTAAAACTGAAAATACTAATTATAGCCAGTTGTCTCGTACATGATTCTATCCATTTAGGTACACTCCAAGTTCCTTATGAGAAGTGACACAATCTTTGGAACCTGCTCTTTGACCAGAAACTAAGGTAAGTAACAGTATAACTGCAAATGTCCCCAAACAGGGTGTTTCACTTAGTTTCTGAACAGACGTAATTATAATCCTTATTCTACCACACCTCTGCTTACTGTTCCACTCACAGGTCTGTCTATATAGCTTCCTGATTATGCACAGTCAAGTAATATACTCTGCCATCATAATGTGTCTGTTCCTTTTCTTTCCATTAACCATATAATCTGTAAATAAGGTCATGTACAACTCCCCTCACACAACACATTTGCGCCTTTCTCCTTCCATAATCCAGGATAAATCCAGGCAGCAGGAGTCAGGACAATTAGTTAGGTTCCTTACATTTCACTTACAGAGCCTTCTACAAATAAAATCAGGCAGCAGGAGCAAAAATAAATCCTTTCCGTTCCACTTGCAGAGCGAAGAAGCCAAGATACATCCTTTCCGGTCACCGTTTCACTTGCAGAGCGAGGACTTCTAAATCCACGAGTGATAATACAGCCAAGTTGCCAACGAGCCTTCTAAATATATCCTTTCTGTTCTCCCTTCCCGCTCGCACAGTATTTGAACCAGATATGTGCGCAAGCTCAATTCCAACAGGCTGGTAGCCCTGACGGAGCTGATGTCATCGCACATGTTATGACATCAGCTCCAAAACCGTGAAAATAAAAACAAAGTGAAAAAATAAAGAAAAAAATCAGAAATTAAGGGATGCCACTCAGGAATCGTGGCACCCCATTATTTGGACCTCAAAACTCAGTAAAAAACTAGTAATTCAGGACAGCTGGGAGGTATGAATGAGACATCACAAATAAAACCAAGATGCAGTCCTCCAAAAATAGGACAACAATCATGTGGCTGTTGCCCATAAATAAGCTAAACAACAGAAGGAGGAAACGAACACATGATAGAGCCAACTTCACTAAAGGAAAGGCAGCACTGATCATTATCAGGGGGAAACAATGATCACTCATAAAAAAATCCAAGGACAGTTTCAAAAGACAAATAGCCAAGGAATGTAAGAATAACAACCACAAAGCCTTCTGTAGCTATACCAGATATGTAGGTGTCAACTTCCAAATATGCTGTCAGCTACTGATAATAGGAAAGATAAACAACAAACCAACTTTCATTGACACATCCAGGGGGACAAGTGCAGTGTACACTCCCCCCCATCACCCCCAAAAGGTCCTGTGTCCATCACAGAAGGATGCAGAGCCCCAGACGTCATGGACATCCAGGTAAAGACAGCCCTCACCAAAGCTAAGAACACAGCATCAATGTGACTGGATGGTGTCCCAGGCTATATCCTACACTAGGCCCATGAGGAACTAGACCCTCACCTACATTCATTGTCCAGACACAAGCGTACCAAGGACATAGATGGAGGTGAAAGTAGTCCACACAGGCCACCCGGACCACACAAAAGAATTTCCACACCATTCCCCACTCTGTCACCATGGATAAGTGTACCAGCTGGAACATTAACAGCTATGTCACAGGATAGGTGGCCAGGTGGCTCACAGACCAAACACACATGTTCAGAGTTGCTGGTGCCATGTCCAACTCTAAGCCAGTCACAAATGGCATCCCACAGGTCTTGGTCCTGGGACCCCACCTGTTCATTAGATACTACTCAGAGGTACAGGCAAGCACGGGAGGTGCATGGCTGAACAGTTCTGCAGATGAATGGTAACTGTGGTCCATAATCAACTGTACGGCTAACACAGACATCCTCCAGAAGTGTCTTACAGAGACAGATACCTGGTGTCAAAACAATGTCCTGAAGCTGAATGCCAAAGAATGCATAGTCATCCCATTTGGGTACAACAAAGTGCACAGAAATTACCATATAGGTGGTAATCCAGTATGTACGGAGAATGCCATTATGGCCCTGGGGACACAGGTAGATAGTAAACTCCCCTTTGATGGACACATGGCCAAGGTGTTTAGACATTCCTTCAATGTAGCCCACCTAATGTCACCTAATGTAACCCACTCTGTATAGTCCTATGATGTCACCATCCTACAAATAAACCTGTGGAAAGGATAACTCACAGTGATGTGTATAGCGTGGCATGTAAATGTGTACTTCTGTAGTATCATAAAGTAGTTAAGTAGTGGTTTGAATCCTGCACTCGATGAGTGTGTGTTTGTGTGTGCTCTCCTTGTGAAGGAGCAACCTTTTAGGAGATTAGTAAAACACCTTAAAAGGGTTAAACCATTCTTTGTCAAGTCTGATGATGTCACCACCCTACAAACATACCTGTGGAAAAGAGAACCCACAGAAATGTGTATAGCGCATTGTATTAATGTTTGCTTCTTTAGTATCATGAAGTAGTTAGGTAGGGGTTTGAATCCTGCACTTGACAACTGTGTGTGGGTGAGTGTTTGTGTGTGGTCTCCTTGGGAAGGAGCAACCATTTAGGAGAGTAGTCAGACACCTTAAAAGTGGTAAACCATTCTTTGTCAAGTCTGATGATGTCACCATCCTACAAATATACCTGTGGAAAAGAGAACCCCCAGTAATGTGTATAGCATGTCGTATTAATGCGTACTCTTCTAGTATCATGAAGCAGTTAGGTAGGGGGTTGAATCCTGCACTTGGTGAGTGTGTGTGCTCTATGTGTGTGACAGTGTTGGTCATTGTGATGGGGGTTTTGCTTTTACCACCATATGACATATCAGTAGGCATAGCACATGTGAGGTAGCTGTGAGGCAAATAGATACAGGTACATGTTACCTCAATCATTGCATGTGTGTGAACTCTGCTTTGTCCAAGTACACAGTTGTCATCTTTGCCAAACTGTGTTGCTGCTTCACAGACCTTAGGTCACATCTGTATGCTTGTGAAAAGGCCAGCCACTGCAGTGATGCCTGGCCTAGGTCATCCGTGTCACACACACTCATTACGGTTTCTATTGAATTGTGTGAATGAGGGTTTATGGCCGAGGCATATGTCTGACCTGTTCAAACACAGCAGAGTCTGTCAATGATGACTATGTATTATAGGTGTACAACAACCTGTGTGGAGATGCATGCAGACCCCTTCTTGCTTATGTGATCCACCGAGGGATTTCAAAATACCTTAGGGAATGTGATTATCAAAGGTGAGATGACGTAACACTAGGTTGGATGTACACATCGATACCAGTTCATCATGTTGGTGGCTACTACCTATGTGGTACTGTGGGGATACTATGTTCTGTAAAGGTGGATGATTACGCCTTGTTTCGCCTATAGCTTTACAGCATGGGTTCGACAACAGGTATCTGTCTGTATGATACCCTTGTGGAGGATGTGTGTGTGACCTGGAGAATGCAGTATAGGCCACAGTATGCATTAGCACACATGGACAGACATATCCCTACTGTGATTGCTTGTAGCTAAGAGAGCCATATGCCGAACAGGAGTGGTCCCAGTAATAGGTGCAGCTGAATACCACTGGTTAATGGCATAGTATAGTACCTGAAGGATCCAAATGTTGCTGTGTATCCTACATCTGTGTGTCAGTTGTCAACACATCATCTAATGATTGGTTATGGTCAGGCTGTTGAAGTCATGTATACTACCAGAATGCAAAACAATGACAGATAGTAACAGTATCATGCACAGCACGGTATCAAACCATGTAATACACACATGTGTAGTCAGGTTCCAAAATGTGTGTAGTACAATGCATACTGGCCACTAATAGAAATTATGGAGTGTTACTGTGTAATACAGAGGATGTCACCCTGCCCATGTGTCCACTATGCACATACATGCAGACAGTGCACCTCCTCCATTACCACAACTGTACACCTGCATATATGTGCTACACACATCCCACACATACTGTACACTCACAAACACATGCTGCCAATACTGCACACATCAGCCAAGTGGCACGTGGGCGGACAATATACAATTGGAACTAACACTGGTGTAAACCACACTACAATGACAATCATAGCTTTAATGCATCATGCCTGCTCAGATACACCTTCAAGCATATCATTACACTCTACTGCTGACTACATGCTAACATTGCTATACTGCTATAATGACACCCTGTGCATCAGCGAAGAAACAACAGACTGCAAAAATGGACAAAAAACAACAAACTTCGTTGAGAAAACCACTTTATAAAAAGATAGCAAAGCTTTCGAGTAAAACCCTTCCTCAATACTAATACATAAAACTCAAAATCAGAATGATTTAAATACAGGTCAATAGTCATGTGACTAGCAGCTCAACAGTCATGTGACCACAAAAAACACATATAAATACAAAACATAATTAATTGTAAAGCATAAAAAACTGATTTCTGATTTATGCTCAGTGATACGTTATTTTAACTTTCGGGTGGTCTTACCTACATAAAAGGAAGAACACTTAACGCAAGTTGCCAAATAGACCACAAAAGATGAAGTACAAGTAGCAGATAAATTAAATTTATACATTTTTCCACTAACATGATGCTTGAATTCATGACTATTCTTAGTGATGATGTTAGGACAACACACACAGTTCAAACATTTATATTGTACCAGGTTTAACAAAAACAGTTAAGCCCAAAGGTCTAATAAAGTCTTTAAAACACAAAGTATTCCTTAGAGTCCTCATGTTCCTATATGCAAAAGAGGGTCTATCTCCCAAAATATCCTTAGCTTCAACTGATGCCATTAGTATGACCCAGTTTTTTGTATAATCAGCTTAACGTAACGTGTCTTAGCATTATAAGAGGTAACATACCTAACTGCAGGGTTCTGGTGTTCAATGGTAGTCACGCTACATTTACCTTCTGCAAAGATAGGTTTAAAGTTGTCTTTCTATCAATCATAACTTTAGCCTTCATGGTCGATAATTGCGGATCATAGCCACTACTCAAAAAATCTTCAGTCATCTCATTAAGCTGCAGATTAAAGAGTCTATCATCAGTATTCAGTCTACTCACTCTGCTAAACTGAGATGTCACAATACCTTTAAAGACATGTGGAGCATGCATACTATTGTAATGAATGTATCTACCAGAATATACATCCTTCCTATGTACACTAGTGTGGCTAGAGCCTTCAATAAATGGTTTTCTCAACAAAGTTTTTTGTTTTTTTACCCTGTGCATCAGCACCATGGTAGCCTGTTCCTGCATCAATGTTACAGATGACAGGAGGTGGCACAGGTTTCATCATATGCACAGGGTGTGTTGCTGGTCTTACAGAGGCCTACAGTGAGCCATCCAATTGACATGTGTGTGTGTGTGTGTGTGTGTGTGTGTGTGTGTGTGTGTGTGTGTGTGAGGGGCAAGAATAATGATATGGGCCAATGTTGATGTAATGAGTGTGGGTATGTGTTAGCTCTAGGTGTCTGGATTATGTGTGTGTGTATCTGCATGCACACAGTTCCACCATGCGGCTGCCACATACGGGTACTTGTGGGACAGCCACAGACTGTACCTGCGAGGCTTTACAGATCACCATCTCTGGCCACGGATACAGTGCCTGTGCTTGGCAGGGGTGCTACTGACACTATCAGGTACCAAGCCAGACTGGGTACTATCCCCAGAGGTAGATGGATGTACATTGGACCCAGGTCCCTGCTGGGACTGTCTAGAGCCACGTGCACGTGGTCTTCTAGGACATTCTATAGACAGCCCATCCCCAACATTGCTGGGGCTGGTACCGGCTCTACAGGAGCAGCTGTTGCTCGAGGGACATCCGCGGCGACTGCCAGCTGCTGATGTTGCTGGCATACATCCACATCGAAGACTCAACCATCCCGCACTGTTCTGACACATGGACATGACATTGCGGAGGACATCTAATGTCTCTCCCCAACGTCTATCGGTGACCTCAGTGTAATTGCTAATGGCACCAGCTAGGTCATGGATACTGTCTATTACGGTGGTATGTGCCCTCTGTGCCCTCAGTCCTTGTCTGGTGTACCATTCCATACGTGCCTGTGCCTCCATGACAGCCTGGAACATGTGTGAGGTACTTAGACCTGTGACACGTCTGCCAGTGGCATGATGGGCAGCAGTGCTCCGAAGAGAACCCCTGGACATCTGCCTATGTGGCACCCTTCCAAACATCTGGGTATGGCTGCTGTGTTGGGATGCATGTTCCATGGATATCACACAGTCCTGGCCAATACCAGCTGTATGCTGCCCCTCTGCTAAGGGCATTGGTGATAGATGTAATGGCAGTATGACTGTGTGCATGGATGGGGTGGACACTTGTGTAGTGTTGATTGATGGTCCAATGATAGACCCTGGCAAACATGCCTGTGCCTCAACACACCTATCATCATTGTCACTATCATGCAAAGTAACATCAGTTTCCCTGCTGCATTGAGCCAGCCCAGTATCAGCACCTGTGAGAGGGAGACAGGAAACAAACTTTATGACCTGTACATGATGTCAGCACACATGCACACATGAACACATGCAAACATACACACATGAAAACATGAACACATGCACACATGCACACATGAACACATGAATACATGCACACATGAACACATGCACCCATGAACTCATGAACACATGCATACATTCACACTCCTCACTAGTATACACACACACACACACACACACACACACACACACACACACACACACACACACACACACACACACACCACCAGCAATCCCGAACATACTCAATAGCATGTGATGTTGGGGTACAGTATCACAAGCCAAAAATTTATAGCAGACGTGACAGCATGCAGGACGTGTGTTGCTCAACAGCATGCAGTGTGAGTGTAGACAGCCATTGCTAATAACAGTATACATGGCCTTGATGCATGTGTGTTTTGTTCAGTGAATGGCCTCACCCTGGAACCCAATGTGTACATGGACACAACATTGCTGTGCAGGTATTAAAAGCCTTGCAATGTCCTGTGCACCATCAGTCACAGGTATACATACCATGGCTGGATGTGTATCAGTGTTTCACATAGATATTCATTACTGATTAGAGCATCTGTGTCTTTAGCAGATGATTGTGGACACAGGTGTAGCACATGCATGCTATGTATACACACAGGATGAGTGGTGCATGTATACCTGATGGAGTACCATTGCTCAACATAGCCTTTATACAGTGCTTATGGTGAGTGTAGGACATATTGTGTACATGCTGCTGTCAGCCATGACATGGCATGCTACCACACAACTGCAATATGAAACATCACACATACACAATGTGTGTCATGTGACCTATACACCCCATAGCATTACAAGACATACGTGTGTCACTTTCTACAAATGGGGATTGCTATGCATATTGCGTATAGGTGCATATGTCTGCACACACACAACATTGAGGTGCATAACAATCATGATATGTGTATTACTGTGGCCACTGTAACTGGATGGGGTGTAGTACCATGAGCCATCATCATGCAGCATCATGTGATCACTCAAGGCTACTAATGTGTGCCAGACCAGCACATAGTATGCTGTACCTGAACTGCAGTACCATGGCTACATTCACCATTTCATGGACAGATGTTACATGGGTTTGTGGGGTGCCCAATAGGGTGCATTGCCTAACATGAATGTGTTATGTGTTGAAGAGTGTTGCACAGCCACATGTGAGGCATCTACCCCTCAGGTATATTAAGTGTGCTGTGTGGATGAGGTTTGAGATACTGTAGTGTGACCTTACAGTAGGTGTCTGAATACGCCACGTGTAGCATGTTAACATGTACTGCGTATGACAAAGGTGTGTAAGTTGTGTGATTGTGTATCGACTCTGCCTATCTGATGTCCACTACAGTGTTGCCACAATTGTGTGGGATGCTCTGTGTATTGTGTGTGTTTTAGGCAGCTACCCACATTACTAGGATGTGCATAATCTCACAGCAAACATGCACAGCATGCATTATGCATAGGTGTGTTACATGTACATAGCCTACACCTCACCTATGACATGCACATCTAATTAGCAATATTAAAGGTATAACACACTCACCAGCATGGCTCTGATGCCTTGCTGTCACACCAGAGGGACCTACAAGGATATCAGACACTTTGTCAGTGGCAACAACTGTGGCATTGCTACTGTGTGTTTGCAATCTTACAGTAGTACAATGGTGGACAGTCACAGGCCTACAGATTATATTCCTAATTATTAGTATTGCAAAACATAGGCACCACATTGTCTAATTACACAGTACACATCTCACATAAGCATGCTCTACCAATAGAGGTAACAGTATTCTACAGCTATGCCATGTTACCTGCATACTCCATGTCAACTTGCTGGGTGGCTCCGGCCTCCATGATGATGCATGTTAATTGCTGTGGTTGTTGTTGGCTAGGAGCCACCAGGCTCAGGAGCAGCTCCTCCACTCTGATGAGGGGGGGATGGATGGCTACCACCCCGCCTGTGGCAAGCTGTTGTCTGCGGATATCAGACACACGCTGCTGGACATGTCTAATTAAATCACTGCAGTGATGGCGTACCTGCTCACATGTTCAGTTATGCATGCCTATGTCATTTACCCTACGGACAAGATCTTGCCACAGCGCAGCCCGCTCATGCTGGTCCTGGCTGGTTCTGGAGAACAGCAGTGCATAGTGCTGCACCAGGCTCACTGTAATGGCTTCCTCCTCCGATGTGCTATATGCCGGGTTATGATGGTGGGACATTACCCTGGAAGACAAATAAACAATATGTGTGAGCAAGTCATGTGGCACACATGACATTCTAAAGTACAGATATAAATTAACTGCCATATATAGCAAACTATTGGCTGTCAGAAGATACACACTTTCAATACCACATATCAGTTCTCAACACACAGATGCCTCACAGTGCCTGGCACACTCTATATATCAAACCATGTTTTGCACATCAACAAACTTATAACAGTATGTAAGACTATACAACAGTACATGGCACACTGTATGTGACACAATACACCACCTAGCCACAGGAGGTATATATCATGCTAATGCATCATGAAATATGTAATCCATTGCAATGAATGTAAAGTCCACTGACAGTATTACCAGTATACCACACTAGTCATTGATGGTGGACCCCTGCCTAACATATGTGCACATTCGTTAATATAGGTGGCATACCGCTGTACTAGACTATACATGTTGCTAGATACGCAGTTTTATCCTGTAACACACATATGACTGAGGCCATGGTACAGGCATACCCACACACATAGCAGACATACATAACAGACACAAAGGTATAGTGACCCAGGTGACCTTTACCTGTGTACCTTACAGTGCTGTGTGTCAGTAGTTACCAGACCTTATGCCTGAGGTATGTAATCTGTGAGGTCTACATGGAACACACATAACAGTGGTTCCAATAAATGTGCACATACACCATACTGTACGGTTTAGGCATACAGCTTCAGGTAGTACTACAATTCATACAGGAGTTGGATTCACCAGCAGTGACGCCCAATAAGCATACATGTACTGTTTTAGCCTACAGTGGGACACCCCAGTCGACAAGAAGAGACTACGTCAGACTGTATGGCATGCTGCTTTTTCTGCCTAACAATTGCATGCACATCTTTTGCTGGGATCACAGTTAGGGCACATAGTACCATGACTGAAACAGTTTCCCATTAAGCTATCACACATATACCAAACTCTGACACATTCACCGACACATTCACCATCACACTCAGTCACCTCATATATCGATTATTGCGACAAGTACATGTGGGTGTGTATCACTTCATAGGTAGGTAAGAGGCTATTGGCCCTAGGGCATATAGAACTCTAGCCATACATTACCCTGGCCTCTGACACACAGGTATTTAAATTTCACGTGGCCCAGTCAAGCAGAGACACTGATATGATTGCCTGGGTGTATTCACTATCTCCCATACAGTCTCCAGGATTATTTATGACAACTGGTAATTAGGAGTTTTGTTTGCTATGGATAGTTGGTTAGTTGCAGAGTATGAGATGTCTCTGAGATAGGAATCTATCCCTCCAGCATGTGCTGTTTATTGTGGTCAAAGGGTTTGGGTCCCAAGAGTGTGTGTCTTGTACAGATTGTGATCTGTTTACGTGGAGCATGTCCAACAGATCTGGGTTTGACAGCTTAGTATGTCAGTCAGAGGTCACCTCTGGGTAGGCGGTATGCAACACAGTGTAGTTGTGGGTCTGTGGGACGGTCTGCATAGGGCATCTGTTTGTCGCCGATATCACTCTTTGTGAGGTATGTCTGTGTCCTTTCCACTTGCTCTAGATGTCTTGTGAGGTACATACCACATGGGGCATTGTACTCTATACTGGGTCTTATGTGTGTGGAGTAGAGAGGAACACTGACCTATTTTTCCCTGGATGACACACCTTTTGTGATGACGTGTGCCACGTAGTCGGATTACATGACTAGTGTGGCACTGTGACTATTGAAGGGGAGACTAATGTCCACCTGTGTCTGATGGTCTCTTATCACACCTTCGGTGTTGAGTAGACTACCACCTATGTGGTAGTTCATGGGTACTGAGTCTTTGCAAGGAGGGATGCCAATGCAGTGTCAACATTGAGCTTGAGTCCATGGCTTTGTCACCAGGCATCTGTTGCAGTAATTATGACCCTGTCTCTCTCTCTCTCTCTCTATATATATATATATATATATATATATATATATATATATATATATATATATATATATATATGTATATAAATATATCTATATACACACATACATATAGGCACATTTACAGTCCACCTGTCATGGTGGGTATATGAAGTATGGGAAGGTTGTGACGTATACAGTTATGTCATAACATTGCACAGTGTTGTGCAGAATCCATTTAAGGTGTTCTCAGCCCATGTAGCTTTAGCAGGCCTCACTGGCTGCAACACTGCAAACCTGATGAATTATACCCACAGCCTTTAACCACCACATGTCATATACCAGCACTGTATGCTGTCTGGTCTGCCACACAATACAACCTACATAGAAATATGCACATAACAACCTTCAACAACATATATATATCCACCGTTCACAAACAGTTGCAGTATGTCCCTTGCTCAATGCACATGTACAGATGCTAATATATCTGACACGGACAGATGTCTCCATATGTGTGTGCCATACACACACAAGGACCACACTGTTGTAAGTACATGTACCTCACGGCTGACCTGTTGGGCCTTACTGCAACATGAACAGGTGTCACATGTGAGCACACAGTAATATCAGAGGGTGTATACATAGCTGCTGATGCTGAATTAGCATACTAGCCTGGTACAGTTGTTGCCAATGCTAAGCTACACATTAATATGACTATCATGCATTTGTTACTCTGTCACGTCCATGTTTGCATAACCATATGGGCTACTACCCCAAACAGACTTTGTATACACTACTGTACAGAATGCAGATAACATGGATCAGATGTTTGACATTTAATGCTGCACTACATATGCCACCGTCACATCCCACTGCACACAGCAACACACTTGTTTCCCCATGCCAGTGGTTATGCAGGCCATATGTGCATCGATACATACTGCTGCCACATATGGATGATTCCAACTATATAGAGTACTCTTCATAAACATCTACTACATTCCAGTAAATACATAGCTGTTACATACCTTTCCTTTGTATGTGTTCGTATATCCTGGTAAACTTTTTTTCCCAATATAGCTGTTGGTTTCAATACCTCCTTTACTGTTCAGGAATTTTCTTTTATAGAATTTTATTTCAGTATATATTGATTTTCAATAATTTTATTTTCAATATATTTAACTTTTCTAAATATTTTCTTTCAATATATTTTTTTCAATATATATTTTTCTATATATTTTTCTTTCAAATCTTTTTTCAATATAATTTATTTCAATGTTTTTTTCAATATAGTTTCTATTCAATACATTTTTTCAA
Organism: Protopterus annectens; assembly: GCF_019279795.1. Taxonomy (NCBI): domain Eukaryota; kingdom Metazoa; phylum Chordata; order Ceratodontiformes; family Protopteridae; genus Protopterus; species Protopterus annectens. Next base: position 566,463,261 of record NC_056737.1, read on the forward strand.
TATAATTTCTTTTGTCAGTATACTGATTTATTTTCAATATATTCCGTTTGTTATATTTCTTTACTTTACATCACCTTTTCTTTTTTTTTTTTTTTTTTGCTCTCTCTCTCTCTCTCCCTCCGTACCTGCAATGGAATGATTGCATGTGTGGACAGCAAGTACAGCCTGCTTTTATAGGTATCTGCACATGTGCATGTGATGGCCTCTGTACCAATTGGTGGCCACCATTTGACAATTGCATGCAGCCTGCTGTGTGGTACTTGCAGTACTCACTGTCATAGCAACCCAGTGGTATAAATTGCTATGTCAGGTAGGCATAGCCCTTTCAGAATTCCAGAGTGGGGACCATGCTTGTTTGCTGTGGACACGTTGTGTAAGTCAGAAGGTTGGTATACTTCTTCTAACTGTTGCTAAGGGTGTAGCCAGTTATTTGTATGTTGTACTCAGACCTGAATGTTACCTCTTCCAGTACACAGTTGACAGTGTAGAATTGTACTCACCCCTAGAAATGTTAACACAAGATACATGGGAGTAAGGAGTTTCTTTACAACATCCACAATTAGCTGCCATACATATGTAGTTATTGAGATGTTTCCATTTGGCACATGAACTGTTTGGGAACAGCTATACTGTGGATATTAATGTACTCACTTCTGCACTGTTTGTGCTTTTTATTTTGTTGACATTATCACAGGATGCTCATGAAACTGGACAATTCCAGTACTGAGTATGCCTACCTACATCCTTGCTGTACCTTGAACACACTGGTATTTTGTACATTTGTGTGGGGATTATCCTGCTATGATACTGCACTGGGGTTGTGAAGTGCTGCTGTAACAGTATTTACTGCTAGAATGTCTGGTTCTGTTATCACAGTCATGTAATGCAATTCCACAACAACTGCTGGTATAGTTCCACAGAACAGGTTTTGTGTTATGGCATTCCTACCTTTCCTTTATAGTCACACATTCTGATGCATGATATATATATTTCAGCAACATCTTGCTGTGTATCTACTGTGGCCTAGTGGTACTTAATGCAGTCAAGTGTGTCCAAGGTCCAGGGTTCAAGACTGACAGTGGCGTTTTATTTTTCTGCTGAGTAGAACAAGGCCCCTCATATGCAGGGTGACTAAGGTACTTTTAAGCAGTTGTAAGCAGGTTTGCACGCGTTTGCGGGACACTTAGCAATACTTAGCTAAGCGCACACATGCGCACACTCACTTAAACCTGCTTACTACTGCTTACAAGCGCTTACTCCCGCTAACCCCCCGCTCATTTCTTTGAAAGAAAAGAAAATGGGGAGTTAGGAAAGTGGGGAAAAAGGGGCACAAAGAGGGAAAGACAGTAAGGAAAACAGCTTGGGATGTGCAGGACGGTTGTAGGAAATGTCCATAGCTGCCCATTTCTTTAACAGCAACATCTGTGCATATACTAGTAATTTGGAGGGAATTTTGAAACCTTCCACCCCTGAGAGAGGGGTGAGGACAACGAAGTATGTTGTACTGCCAATTGAATTTCAGTGTCTGTGTCCAGCGGACATTTGTGTAAAATGGGCAGCTATGTATGGGGCGTAATTTTTTTGTGGGAGCAGATTGCCCATTTTTTTTTCAGGTGAGAGTGGAATGAGAGGTAGGGGAAGTAGATATGTTGTGGGAGGTAGGATGGGGAGATAAACAGACAAGACAAACAAGACGCATACAGAGGCGGAATATGACACATGGGGTGGGTGAACACAATTGATGGGGAAGGATGTTTGGAAATTGCAAGCCCATGAGCCCACAGATGGTAACAGTGGAACTGAGATCCCCACATATGGGCAGTCACCACTGCACCTTAACAGTCTGGAAGGTGGCTTTGCTGGGGGTGGCATAGGAAGGGCAGGCTCACCCGTGAGTCACACCACTCTTGCCTCGAGCTGGCATAGGGGATCAGTGACTGAATGCTGGATCTCCCTACGCACCACAGCCCGGACCCTTCGGAGGGTGACAGGTGGCCCTCCTCTGACCACACTTACATGGGGGGGACGAGTCCCATCCCCTTCAGTGCTTCCACCCGAAGGTGGCACAGGACCAATGGAGAAGGAGGTCCCAGGCTGGGCACTGGACCTGCTGGTGCCAGGTGCAATCGCCAGCTGAGGAAGGACAGGTGGGTCCTCTGGGACCGGCCTTCCCATATGTTCTGTGTTTAGGTGTATTTAATGACAACATAGCCAACAGCATTCCAAATTAGTTGCAACAGCATGCAGTAATATTCCCATTAACCCAACACACCAGAGTTCATACAGTTGAACAGCAAGCATAAGACATGCATATATTGAACAACAGTGGACATTCCAACAGCATGCAGGGATGATTGGTGGCAACAGGCCACCAAGATTGTGGTGTTTGAACAGGGCACATGCATCAAAGTTATGCAGATATTTATAAACCAATTGGACATATGTCCCAACAAATGTTTTGAGATTAACACATACCCATTGAGGTGTGGAATTGCATTGTTTATGTGCATAAAGTAGGGTGTAAAAAGATACCTCCATTAACAACTTATATGAACTTATAGTTTACACTACATTCCTGTTGACTGCAGGTATATATCCACTACATGTATTATTACACTGGGCAATGTCCAGTACGTTGTGGGATGTGTTTTGCTAGTTAATTATGTACCTGACCTGTATCTAATATACAAACTGTCCAGGATGCAGATGTTACTGCTACGTATTTATATATTTTATTTATATTCATATGTCTACATATCTGGATGTGTTCAGGTGACATTACCAGTTAAATTTTAACAGCCCCCTACATTTTTTGCAGCACACTGATATTTCTGGTGCACACAATTACAAGCTACTCATGTGCCAGATTTACCTGTACATGCCAGGCTTGAAACTACAGTTGAGGACTTTATATATGCTTAAGAGATACTGGCACTCCCTTCGTACTCTTTCTATGGGGCTACCCAAGTGTGGGTTGACAGCACTTAATACAACACTACTAGTTCTATACTGCATGAGTACATCTACATTTCAAAGAAGGTGACACAGACACACTACAGGTGTTATACCTTTATTAATTAAATTACACACTTTTCTAGTGGCTCTCTCATTTATTTGTTATTACAGTACATGCAGACATCTTATTCAGGATGTATTATACCTTCATTTATGGTTTACAACACTCTTTTTCTGGCTCTGTCACTTATTCTATACAACAATACATGCAGGGAAATAATTCAGGACTTATTATACCTTTATTAATGGGTTACAATACTCTTTTTCAGGCTCTCTCACTTATTTTACATAACAGTTCATGCAGAGAGGTTATTCAACCCTTATTATACCTTTATTATTGGGCTGAGACACTTTTAGCAAGGCTCTCTCACTTATTTTATAAAACAGTACATGCAGACAAATTACTAACCTGCCTGGTGTCGCAGCCTTAGCAGCCTATCTGCATAGACTTGCTGATTCGCAGCACGGACACCTGCAGCTGTGAAGTAAATGAAGTGATATTGAGACATATACCTATCCATACTATCTACTACACTAGCAATTTGTACATACTTCAGTCCATGACTACCTACTCAGTAGTGGGGCATTTTGCATCCCATGGGCCTCCTGTATCCATTGGTTCAGTAGGTCCTGCTTGCGTCTCTTCAGGCCTGCATGGTGATGTCTGACCTGCTCACCAGTCCAAGGGACGCCTGTGGCACTGGTGAGTTCATGTGCAAGATGGTTCCAGGCATCTGCTTTGTATTCTGTGCCCTGGAACTGGCCCTGCAGGAGTCTAGCATCATGACAATGGACGAGGAGCCAAACCATCAGTTTTGACTCCGCAATGCCCCACCGTTGCGCTCGGAAGTGAGATCCCTCTCCGACACCAGCCATTGCTGCCTGCAGATGGGAGCTGCAACCAGTTATGGCTAGTATTCCTGCCTATGGAACTTATATATGCCTCATTTCCCGCACTTATTTGTGATTGTCCGGATTTGAAAGTTCTCAACTGAGTGCACACCTGCTTAGCACTGGGTAAACTTTGATTCATATGTATATGTGTGTTGACACTCTATGCACATCAAATGCTGTCATGGCTTAGTGGATTAGTACTGTGATTATGGTGCACACTATCCTGGGTTCAAGACCTGTCATTGCTTTTACTGGCCTGACCAGTAGGGGGTGTGGCTGTGTTTAGCCAACTTTGCTCAACTTTGCCCAACGTTGCTCGACGTTGCTCTCCGTTGCCCGACGTTGCCCTACATTGCGCTAGTTAGCGCGGTGCACACCTCTGTGCAAACATGTTTGGCTTTCGCTAGTTGGTGCAATGTGCAGCTCCGCACAAAGCTATTGCGCTAGTTAAAGCAGTGCTTAGCTATGGGCAATTATATTGCGCTAGTTTAAGCAGTGTTTAGCTATGGGCAATTATTCTTAAATGTGCTTAATACTGGTAAATGTTGCTTAGCAGTGCTTCACATTGCTTAAGATAGGTTACTTATGCATTCATTATTATGCATGAACGTTTCACTTTCTTATATATAGTTATAATATCGTTCACTACTACATAGGCCATTTCGATGCATTTTAATATGATTTAAAAGGTAAATTTCAGGATTCATTTTTATGCACGGATTTCCGACTGAAAAAGGAGAGGGGAGTGGTGGGACTCGAACTGGGAATGCCTCCTCTTTGGGCGAAGACACTACCACTACACTATTGCTATTTGGCTTAATTTGCATATAAGTGGTTTACACGCACAAATACAGGCAGCTATATCGTGAATAATAAAAAAAAAATTGTTTTACATTTTATTTCATTTATACAGGGCTTTTTAATGCGGGGGACTGTAGTGTTGGGGGTATACACATTTGAGCGGACTCGCTCATATCTGCTGACATTTGCAGAGTTAGGCACTTGCAGGGGCATGGATATTTGGACTGCTCGGCAGTCTGACATGCCCCCGGCACTCCTACATGCTCCATGTTAGCCTGGGAGTTGAGTCAGCACACCCTCATGCATATGCATGATGCGCTGATGTCTAACTCTTAGACGGCAGTCTCCGAGTAGGACTTCGTTCGTCCTACACGGAGGATTACTGAATCCCCCCTATGTTTTTTTTCAAGTATTTATTACATGAGTATTATTTAATACACATATGCAATAAGAAAAAAAAAACAGTCTGCATTATTGTTTCAAATGACAGATTCCTACAAATCTGAAGATGATCTGAAAAATGCAAAGCATGCAAAAACTTTAGTGCTGTAGGAATATCCCTAATACACTGCTTTTGAAGATTTCATGCTAGTAGAAACTATATTCTGAAGCAGAAATGTCAGAAGATAGATTAAGGCATTGTTTTACCCATCACCTTTCTGACATCTCTTTAGATAACAGTGCTACTGTAGTTTGTTTCACTAATTTTAATAAAGTAAGAAAAATAGTGCTATTTAATGAATGCAGCTTTAATATGGTAAATAACTTACTTTATTAATGACCTTTTTACATTGCTAAAAGAATTGTGAGAGTAATGGGATATATTAGTTTTATAAGGTCATATTCTAGTGTTGCTACAATGAAATGCATTTGATTTTGATTTATATAATCTGATACTGAAGGAAATAAAAACTTATAGATTGAGCACTGAGGCAATATAATTCATTACTGTCACTGCCAGTCCCTTTTACAAAGGGGTACCACTGAGATTAGGTTTGGCGTACTTGCTGTAATCTATTTTACAGACACTATCTGCTAAAAAATATGACACCCAAGTGCTTTTTATGTAGGGAACACCAACATCTGAAGAAGTGATATCCCTCCTGAAATTCTTCAGATATTGATTCACTGTTAAATAAAGACACGTATGACCGGGTCAGTGATAAAGAAATGGCAAAAAAGGAGAGAGCACCACAGCTAGACACATCTTGGAGAATGATACTACGCATACATTTTTGTTTTTAGTGATTGAGTTAGTACCCCGTACCTATAGATTAGGAAATTTTAAAAATTATACAGAACAAAGGAAAATAAGGTGGATACTTAAGTTGCAGGCCGATAAGGGGTTTGGACTAAATGACAAGATTGCATTAAAGCCTTTTCTGCTAGACAGACCCCTGAAGCATTGAGTGATGTGTGTTGTGTACAGACTTCTATATACTATGCATTTTCTATCTATGTACATTTCTTATGTATGTACATTTTTTATCTGTGAATTTTTTAAAAATATTTATGAATGAATGCATTTATCTGTGTGTGTGTGTGTGTGTGTGTATATATATATATATATATATATATATATATATATATATATATATATATATATATATACACACATAATATAGTTTTTCCTTGATTTGTGTGCGTATATATATATATATATATATATATATATATATATATATATATATATATATATATATATATATTATAATAGTAAATTATTTAAATGTCAACATTTTTATATATTTTATATATGTTTATAGATTTATATTATTTAAATAGTTGTATACATATATTTATATTTATATATAGATAGATATGCTAGATAGTTTTTTTATACATGTATTTATTTGTTGTTTCATTGATATATTAATATGTACATATATATTTGAATAACTATCCTGCACCCGGTAGATTGTATTTTGAGTTGTATCATGACCTTCTATTAGTTATTGATATAAATGGTTCATTTTTATTAATGTTTTCATATTATGATCCTTAAGAAACTTATCAGTGATTAAAATAAATTAAGTTTAATTGATTGATGAATTTATTGTTTAATTGTTTGATTGCTTGTATATGCTTATAAATGTAGGTGATTTTATGCTGTGTATTCATTGAAGTCTGAAGAAGCGTCCGTTGGGGCATGAAAGTGCTTACTACCGAATTAAAATTTGTTTGTATTGCATAGACCTGCTCTAGCTCTGGTGCTCTCTCCTTTTTGCTGTTGGGATTGTGCTGATATATTGAGGAGAGCTTTACACACCTACATGTAATGTGTTGTTCCTGATAAACAAATGGCATTTAATTCTGAAAAAGCCCAAACTATCTGTTATGGCACAGCAATAGATTACAGTATGCTTTCAAATGGTATGGTCCACCTTCCCTAGTTAGGACATTGCTTCCCTAGCTTGCCATCATGAGACTGAATAGGTTCATAGATTCATAGTTATATACTAGGCTAATGACCACTAGAGCCTATATAAGCTTAACCATGCAACCAAGCTAAACTGTGTCCCCCCTTGTAATATATGTGTCTTATTGGGGGATGGGCATGCTTGTTAGGAACTTGCTAAAATGTTATGTGGGCGTGTATGCTAGTTAGGGAATGTTTATTGCTGGTCTCTGTCTATAAGAGACATAGTTCCAGCCCAAGCATTGTTGTGTCTTTTGGATTTTCCCGGTCAGGAGTTGCCACAGCGGAACTCCAGTCTGCTAATTATTGGCAGTAGATTTTTACGTGCCAAGTTGCCAGCCTTGATGCACAACCTTCAATGAAGGTACACCCATTCACACATGTCTCCACACAGAAGATGCTCTAGCTGAGAATCGAACAGGACAACATCTTACTGTGAGGCGACAACACTATTGCAGCACCACCACAATTTCCCATCCAGTGGTCAAGATTACATTTGAATAGGGTTAGGGATGGACTCTGTTTCACCTGGATGGGGAGACAATTCCAGACCACAGGGATACTTTGAGCAACATATCTGTCTCATCAGCATGTTTTATTTATGTTGCAAGCAAAGTTCATAAACCTGATTCTAGTGTTTCTGGGTCTGCTCATTTTGTGGATGTCCAAAAGTGCCATCAGGGCTGGATCTAAGGATGCTTTATATGCCAAGCACAGATTGCCTCTTAAAAACATGTAGGAAACAAATGCAGAGACAGGGCTTCAAGGCAATCTGTATAGGACAATGTGTTAATACCCTGGATTCTCTTGGTGAGGAACCTCTTGATGGAGGTGGTCTCACTAATCCTGACTTCTTGGGTCCTAGCTGTGAGCCAGCTGGCAATCCAACAAGTTGTGTACAGATTTATGCCTAGTTGTTCAGTGAGTTTGTCCATAATACCTGAGTGGGGTATTGTGTAGAATGCCTTAGCCAGGTCTAGCTAGTCGGTATGCAGCATTTTCACTTTATCCATTGCTTTGGTTACCTTTTCACCAAAGTCTACTAGGTTAATTAGGCACGTCTTCCCTATGACAAAATCAGGCTGAGATGGGTTCATTGTCTATAGTTCGCCAATCTCTTTGTTGATTATTTCCATGATAATTCATCCATTTTTTTATAAATATATATATATTAGACTAGTCAAATGAATGCATCTGTAGTTCCGATAGTCAGTTGATGGTCCACCGTTGTGAAGCGGGATAATCATTGTTATCCTCCATTCACTTAGTACATAGCGTGTTTTGATACTGTAGTTGAGAAGTGACTCAAGTAGTTCTGATAAGTCATCCCTCAACCTATTTAGGAGGAAACTGGGATATTGTCAGACCCCATTGAAGCTGTGTTTTTAGTCTTAGTGTGCGCCATTATGACCTGGTCCCTGCTGATTGTTGGGGAGGTTATGCTGGTAGGGATTTCAGAAGGAGTGGCACAGGGAGTGAGGGGGCTAATGTTTGAGTTACATTTGTTGGCCAGCAGATTCACTATGTCACCTTGCTCAGTAAGGGTGGTACCGTTTACTACCAGTCCTGCACAGGGTCGCATGTTCCCTTTGAGGTTTTGGACACAGCTGTAGACGGCCTTGTGGTTGTGTTTAGTCTGAGAGGATATCCTGACCTTGAAATTGGTCTTGTATTTAATTAGTCCACTAACTTTCCTGTTTAATTTTATTACTGTGCTCTTGTCTTTATAAGAGTTTCTCTTTCTGACTTTGGCCATGACTTTTTTCCTCCCTGTTAAGATTAGGATTTCACTAGTGTAGTTTGATTTTTAGGGGTCATTTGAGGTTACGTCTGTTGGGTACAGCCTCTGTGCAGCCATTTACATATTTGAACAGCTTTTCTGTGAATAATTCTGCTTAGGCTATTGTGAATTCTGGGTCGGGCTGGGTTGAGCTAACATACCTTCCAACACCATGTGGTTATCACACTGTAAAAATTAAGCAAGCTACTCAAAACTTACTACAGGATTCATAGCTTTGTCTTTTGGTAATATATTTTTTGGGCCATTATGGGGCAGACTGCCAGCCATGACTGATGCTTCTCCTTGATGCTGAATGCCAGAAGTCACTCCTGACCCCCTTGACCTAACAAGAAAACCTCCCATTGCTTGAGAAAAGATCGAGGCATTCAATATCTGTGGCCATAGGGTTTATTTTATTTATATGCCCTAAGCATGTCTTCATCCTCATCCCCATGCCCAGCATGCAGTGATGTAAGTCCATTATAGCTGAGAATTTCTCCCTGTTATATGCAAACCTGGAATTTATATCTCCAGTGTTACCATAACAGCTGCCATTCCTGCTTATGATCCTTCACCTGCCCTCATGATAGGCAACCAGTAAAATACCACTGCCTTTCCTACCCCCATCCTAGATTGATCTCAAAGACCAGGCTTATTAGTCAATGACAGAAAGTCTTGGCTGCAGTCAGGATTTTCTGTCTCGCTGTGCCATGAAGACAACTGAATCATATCTTTCTAAAAAAGGATATATGTTGAACACTATCAGAGGATGTTCTAGTTTAGTGTATGATCTCGTCTGCATTACCATCAAACAACTCTTTAATTAATCCAAGTTGTAGCACTTGTAAAGTTCTCTGTGTTTATGGAAGGCTGCCCAAAAAAAGCACCACTGCTATAAGACTTGAAGCAGTCAGTTGCCTGTCCAATGGATCTTGGGTAATTTCTTGCTATTACACTCAGATTTAAATCACTTATCATTGTCCACTTTCCGTAATAATTGCATTAAAGTTACACATATATAGCAAGGCTGTTATCTTTACTTCTTCCTTCATCAGTTGGTATATGGTAAGCCTCATTCTGCACTCCTTCTTTGTGGCAGTAAAGCATTTTGCAATAATGGAGAGCACTGGACTATCATAGCAATTCTCCATACCCATCAAAATGATGGGACAATAGCATAATTTGGCAGCTGTCATGTCAGTTTGACAGAAGACAGGTGTCACAGACTGATGGGATAGTTTTCAGGGAGTAAAGCAGCCACAATATCATCTATCAGGTAATCACAACTTCTCTGCTTTTTCTGTCTATCTACCTACCTATCATCTGTTAACCAATCAATGTAAAATAATATGCCTTCCTACTATCAAAATATAGTAGTAGGAGACTTCTTGTCAAACACATGAATAAATCAACAGGTAGTTACTATAGCAATAACCCATGCCTGGGTGTGGGTAATGCTGGATTTACCCACGGTTGGTTCGCCCTCGGGACCAAACAAAGCCAACTGTGGGTAAATCCAGCATTACCCACACCCAGGTGTCGGTTATTGCTATTATACCATGACATTATTTAAGAAAAGAAACTATTACTTTTCTTAAATAATGGCATAGTATAATGCCTGTTTGCTGCCCTTCCGCAGATGTCTGGCATCCGCGGCAGTTCTGATGTACTGCGCGCCTGCGCAGTACATCAGACTGTTGACAACAACGGAGAAAGCAAGATCTCTGTTGCTTTTTGTGTTTCGCTATGTTAAATGGGTTTAACATAGCGAGACAGCTTTAAAATAAGCAGCGGAGATGTCCGTTGCTTATTTTAAGACTGTCTCGCTATGTTAAACTCATTTAACATAGCGAAACACTAAAAAAAAGCAACAGAGATCTTGCTTTCTCCATTGCTTTTTTTTTAAAACACTGTCTCGCTATGTTAAATGGGTTTAACATAGTGAGACAGCTTTAAAATAAGCAACGGAGATCTCCATTGCTTATTTTAAAGCTGTCTCGCTATGTTAAACCCATTTAACATAGCAACAGTTTAAAACTGAAGTTATACTAATGGAAAAAAGTCCAGGCGACCGGACCTTTTTCCATTAGTATAACTTGATTTACAGTGGGCACGCTGGCCAATCAGCATGCACGTTTTGGGGGGGGGGTCATGGTATAATAAACAGCACTGTACTTTGGTTATGTAAGCAGATCACTGTGATTCTGAACCAACAGATCTGCAGCAGCCAGTATTTTCCATAATCTCTTGAGAATTGTCAATTCAATGGCTTAAACTTTAGAATTTTATTTTTCCTCTCATTCAGAAATTTAAAACATGTCAACTTTAGTCTTAATTTTAATGTAGCTTTCATTTATTTATGTATTAACTGAATAAGTGACCTACTCATTCCTGAAAACCCCTTTTAGCTATGATTAGCACTAAAAGGCAAGGACAGATGTATCATATGTACAGCGTATTTATCATTCTGGTTTCATCACTAAACAACATGTGAGTTCTCAAGTGTATTATAATTGATGTCCTGCAGTGCTAAAACTTTTGGTCCTCTAAGCCAATCAGATACCCTATACTTGCTTTAGAGTACTTTGTAGATGGATTTCTGTATTTTAACTCATCTATTTTTTGCATTCTTTCACAGCTGCTTCCCTGATGTTTCTTTCTCTTCAGTTTAATTGCTTTTGCCATATATCTGCTAACTTTCTACTATACTGACTTTTATGTTGATGATATATGCCATACTGATTTATGCTTTTGCATTATGGAGATGGATTATAATGTATGTGATACCATTGGTTTCCAGCACTACATTTATTTATAGACTGACAGAAGCAGTAATGCAAAAAAATGACCACTCTTATCAAACAAGTACATTTATTTATTTTTATCTTTTTTGATTGAGTTTGTCCTACTAGGCTAGTGGACTCTTTTCAGGAGAGACCAGAGGTGGTATTTATACTACTAGGCGAAAATTGGCAAAGGCATCAAGGGAACTTCCCCCTACTCTTTTCAATAAGTGTAGTGGGATCTTTTAAATCCACTTGAGTTACCAATAACTCTAGCAAGTGGAACATCAGTTTAACATTTAATCTGAAGGATGACAGACTCAGGAGTGCAATAGTCTCCTTATGCTGCACTGCAGTGTCAGCAATCCAACTACCAGATGTGGGAATAAAACCCACAACCTTTGCAACAAAGGTGAGTGGAAGGTACAGTGTCGAAAATAACTTGTATTCTTGCTTATTAATGAATTTATTCTGTTTTAACCCCAATATGACCATTCCTCCTGTGCGTGAGCATAGTGCACAGATTTGTAAAAGCATCTTGTGCACAGTGTTTGGTACTCTGCTGGGAACCACTATAATTCATACACACGAATCTCAAAAATCTCTTGTGGTCTGCAGTTCCTGTTTTTATGAGTGGTGCACAGGAGTTATACAGTGCACTGGTTAGTACTGCTGCTTTAATGTTTATTACATTAATGTGCAGTTCCTGTTTTTATGAGTGGTGCACAGGAGTTATACAGTGCACTGGTTAGTACTGCTGCTTTAATGTTTATTACATTAATGTGCAGTTCCTGTTTTTATGAGTGGTGCACAGGAGTTATACAGTGCACTGGTTAGTACTGCTGCTTTAATGTTTATTACATTAATGTGCTGTACCTGTTTTTATGAGTGGTGCACAGGAGTTATACAGATCACTGGTTAGTACTACTGCTTTAATGTTTATTACATTAATGTGCTGTACCTGTTTTTATGAGTGGTGCACAGGAGTTATACAGTGCACTGGTTAGTGCTGCTGGTTAGTACTGCTGCTTTAATGTTTATTACATTAATGTGCAGTTCCTGTTTTTATGAGTGGTGCACAGGAGTTATACAGTGCACTGGTTAGTACTGCTGCTTTAATGTTTATTACATTAATGTGCAGTTCCTGTTTTTATGAGTGGTGCACAGGAGTTATACAGTGCACTGGTTAGTACTGCTGCTTTAATGTTTATTACATTAATGTGCAGTTCCTGTTTTTATGAGTGGTGCACAGGAGTTATACAGTGCACTGGTTAGTACTGCTGCTTTAATGTTTATTACATAAATGTGCTGTATTGGTATACTATATATTCAGTGTTAATAAAAATACTGCTCCTGCTAAAAGTGCTACAAATATTGTTTCAGTTCTTCTCAAAGATCGAAAAAGCTTTTCTGCTTTGGAACTGTAACAAACAGCAAATCCCCGCACACACTGAGCAGTTCAGGTTTTCAGCCATGATCACAAATGCATTACAAGCATTCATTTTTGAAGCTACAATACCCTCATAGCTTGAGAAAGGAATGCCAGTAGTGCACTCCTGCACCCTTGCCACTTTCTGTTCATGCCCCCTAACAGCTTGGGTCTAGAGCGGCTGCATCCTTCATCGCACCCTAGTTTTAGCTCTGTGTTCCCTGCTAAATTAGCATTTTGCATTACTGTACGGCACTCTGTCGTCCACTCCACATAAAGCAAATTACTATCTTCAAATGTAATTTGGATGAATGCATGGGAAACAACAAATTCACCCTTGGTTTAGCACCCATGTCACTCATGGAATGGAACAACAAGTAAATGTCCTAACATATCCTTGTTCTACGTGGCTCTGGGTTAATCATACTCAAACCACAAGGGCCAAAAAACTACCATGGGAATCCTAAGATCCTCACACATCAATAGCCTGGTAATTACCTGTGAAACTATGTACCTATAAGTGTTTGTTAATTTTTTCCTTAAATTGAAAAGATATAGCAATCTCTGCATATAACAACATGGAAGAACAATAATATCCTTAGCTAATAGAGTGGTGGCCAGAAATGTCATAATTACTATTTATAACAAGAAATAGTAGTACTACAAGCATCATTGATTCAGAAATGTTTTGACCTTGGTGTTACCTGCATTTTGAATGGATGCTGTAGGGTTTTTCACCTATGAGTTCTTAGATCCCAGTTTTAATTTCTAGCTGGTGTACATCATATATACTGTAGGCATGTTTCCCCAGTGGCTGCATTGTTTTTTGTTGGACATGTTAGTTTTCTCCCACATTCATAATTGATTTTAAGTAAAGTAGTGTCCTTCCAAATTACTAATGTGTATGCAAGTACTGTATTAGTGTGTGTACGCATGTGTAGATGCTGCTATGAGCTGGCATTCCTTTCAAGGCTAGCTTTGTGTCTTTCAACCATTGCTTCACAGAAATGGACTGGCTCATCCACAGCCATGAATAAGATAAAGCTAGGAATGGACAGTCAATGAAAAATTAATGAATTGATCAAAATGACAAGAGTATAGTTCCTAGACAGCGTGATGACTTGGATAGATGTAGATAATCAATTGATATTTAAAAAATATGGGAACACTGTATGCAAACAGATATTTCAGATAAAAAATGTATAAGATAACATTTTAAAGGAAGTAGTGGGCTGTTTATATAATATTTTGTGCTGTCATGTAGGGATGGTGTGCAGTAAATCTGCCTACTAAAGCTCTTTGTGATACATAGAAGGTTGTACTCAAAAAGGCATGACCTTGTACCTGGTTTTGCCCCATTGTGTGCACACAGTACTCCATACTTTCGACATGCATGCAAATTATCCCTCCACAGATCAAATGTGATTGTCATTCATTATCCCACCTTGCCTTTTTTAGGCAAGGTTCAAATAACAAATTTACTACTGTAACAGGAGCAAGCAAGCAAAAACTGAAGGTAATGCTACTCAATGCTAAAAGTCTAAATCTCAAAATGCACTCACTCGAGGCACTCCTTAAAATGGAGAACATCGATATATGTGCAGCGACTGAGACCTGGTTCAAGGCTCCAGAGAGCACCCCTGCACTACCAGGCTATAACTCATACCACAATTTTCGGCCATGTAACCTGGACCGAAAGTACACCAAAGGCGGAGGTGTGTCCATATTCATTGAGGATATCAACACCTCCAGGCTAGTTGCTCAGCATAATGCATCTGAGGTTATCCAAGTGCAACTAACTCTGGGCAAAACTGCAATCCAAATTGTATCTAGCTACAGATCCCCCACCATGCCCCAGGATTCCCACTCCTCTTTTGTTGATGTACTGGAAAATATTAGGGTTCAACCAAACACCCTAATTATGGGCAACTTCAACTACCCCACCATTAACTGGGAAAACTGCTCGTCTACCAACTCCTTAGCGCAACGCTTTCTGGAATTCATAAAATCCAATGCCCTGGATCAACTTATCCACACCCCCACCAGGGGCAACAATATCCTAGACTTAGTCATTGCCAACATGAGTGACCGGTGTTCCACACCTGAAGTCAACTCCTCGTTGGTCCGATCCGACCATAAGCTAATCACCCTTGATATCCACATCCTACCCCACCCCCCATTAAGGAAACCATGGTAAAAAATTTCTCTAAAGCCAACTCCATGCTTCTTAAGACAGAAGTGGTGAACTTCATGACACACATGCAGATGGACAATATAGTTATAACTGCTGACTCCTACACAAATGCACTCGATAAGCACTTACATGAGTACATGGATCGTGCTATCCCAAACAGAACAAAGACACTATCCTCCAAAAAAAAGGAAGCCAATCTGGTGGTCTCCTGCCATAAACACACTGTGCAACAGAAGGAAGAAACTGTTGAAAAGAGAGTAAAATCCCATGAGTGGAGGAGCTCCCTGGTCAGCCTCAGTAAGAAGCTGAGATCCCTTATAAGATCCTCCAAAGCTAGCTATGAAAACAAAATTGCCACTAATTTTAAGGACAACCACAAAGCATTCTATAGCTATGTCAAGAATCTTGATGGCAACACCCAGATCTGCTCTGAGTTACAGCAAAAGGCACAAAAATTACAGAACCAACTGATATTGCCAACATATTGGCAGATAGAGTCAGTGCTAACTTTATCCCCCCTCACCCCCTAAAGGGCCCGTATCTATACAGGAAGAATGCAGAGTCCCTGTAATCACAACTACGCAGGTAAAAGCTTCACTCTCTAAAGCCAAAAACACAGCATCCATGGGACGGACAACATCCCAGACTGCGTTTTACACGAACTTCAGAACAAACTGGCTCCCCACTTAAGCACCATGTTCAATAGCCTTGCATCAGGCTTTGTGCCCACTGAATGGCATACAGCAACAGTTATCCCACTCCACAAAGGGGGAGCCACCACTGATACCGGGAACTATCGACCTATTAGCCTGATGAGTCTGGTCTGCAAGGCCATGGAATGTATCATCATGGAACTCATAAACAAAGATATTGGTAACCTCCAAACTCTGGATCCCACCCAGTTCAGGTTTGTGAAATGCAGATCATGCCTCCTGAACCTGATCGACTTCTTTGAGGCAGTCACCAAAGCCGTAGATGAGGGTAAGGTAATTCACACAGCCTATCTTGACCTCGCCAAGGCTTTTGACGCCATCCCCTGTCTGGAATTATAGCTAAACTCACTAAACTAGGTATAAATCCCTACGTCATAAGATGGGTTGCCAACTGGCTCACTGACAGAACCCTCACTGTAAAAGTTGCAGACTCCAAATCTGACCTCAAAGCAGTGACAAGTGGAGTACTACAGGGTTCCATCCCGGGACCTCTCTTGTTTGGTATGTACTTCTCTGAAGTACTGGCTAACACAGAAGGCCTCTGGCTAACGAAGTTCACAGATGACTGCAAACTAGGAGCCATAGTCAAGTCCCCAAATGATGTGGACATCCTACAGAAGGGCATCGCTGACACAGATGCCTGGTGTCAGAGCCAAGGCCTCAAGCTCAATGCCAAAAAGTGCGGTGTCATCCCCTTTGGTAAAAACTCTGTAACCATGAACTACCACATAGGCAACAATCTACTTAACACAGAATGTGTGATAAGAGACCTTGGGACCCAGGTGGACAGTAGTCTCTCCTTTGATAGTCACATTGCCACAGTAGTCAGGAAGTCCTTCTACGTGGCACACCTCATCATAAAAGGGTTCTCATCCAGGAAAAAAGAGGTCATTGTTCCCCTCTACTCGACACTCATTAGACCCATTATATTGTACAATGCCCCTTTTGGAATGTACCTCACAAGACATCTGCAGCAGCTGGAAAGGCCACAGAAGTACCTCACAAAGAGGATTACTGGCCTCAAACAAATGCTCTACACTAACTGCCTCAAAAAACTCCAGCTTTACTCTGTAGCATATTGCCTACTCTGAGGTAATCTCTGCCTAACATGTAAAGCTATGTCAAACCCAGAGCTGCTGGACATGCTACACCTAAAGAAATCCCAATCCCTATGAGCTACATGCTCTAGGGACCTAAACCTTTTAACCACAATAAACAGGACATCCTGGAGGGATAGATTCCTGTCCCAGAGACTTCCCATACTCTGGAACAGGCTACCCATCTATGTCAAGCAAAGTTCTTTATTAGCACTCTTCAAGAAAAATCTTGATGAGTGGATGAGAAATAGGAAATACACCCCGGGGATCACTTCCGTGTCTCTGCTCGACATTGGCACAGGAAAATAACTTTCTTGGGTGGCATAAGCCAGGGAACCTTGTTGGCTAGGCTTACGTAGGCCCTTGGGCAGATAGCCTAGTACCTACCTATGAACCTGTGAACCTATATGGATAGGTAATAAGATAACTTAAGGCACTCCATCCACATTCACAAGTAGAATGCAGCTTGTGAGTGACTGATCTGCTATTCCTGATGATATGTTGCCCAGCATACAGAGCTCATCATCATATCAGCACTAAAATGAAAAAAGAAAGAAAATTAAAATATTTCCCTTACATGATGGGAAAAACATTACCAGTAAAGGGGTTCTTTGTGGTGCAGGCCAGGGATGGCTTGTGCTACCCCACTCTTTATTTCTTTCTTTCGGCTTTTCCCGGTTAGGGGTTGCCACAGTGGAACTCCGGTCCGCTAATGATTGGCAATAGAGTTTTTACATGCTGGCTTGCCGGGCCTAACGTAGAACCTTCAGTGAAGGAACGCCCATTCATGCATGTTGACACACAGAAGACGTTCTAACTGAGAATCAAATGTGCAACGTCTAACTGCTACCCCACTAAAAGGAAAAAGAAAAAAGAAAAAAAAATGAAGCACTATAAACATTAGAAAGTCAGCTTGGTTTTCTGTTTCACTTCCTGGTTTGTACTTGGAACTCTGCATATGCACTGAGTTCCGAGAAAACCTGAGACTGTCAAAAATCAGCTTACTCCATTCACTGGGCTGTTTTCAAAACAGCCTGTCTGCAAACTTACTCTACCAGTCTATGGGGTGTGTTCTTACTGCTTTTGAGGGGGTTGGAAATCTCCTTAACAAGGGTCTCTCTCAACTGGCTTCTGCATGAAGCTGCAAGAGTCTTTCCTATTGGCTCAGGCTAGCCCAGGTGACTGAGACAGCCAAGTAAAATGATGCCACATTGTTTAGTCATAGCTATGGGGCTGTACAGGAATGGGAGCAGGAATAAGATTTTTTATTTTTATTTATTTATTTTTTTAAGTATGGAGCTTTTGTATTTGCATGCAATCTGCTTGTTACTGACAGCAAGAAAATTAAGAAGTACTTCAAGTGTGTGTATATGTATATGAGTGTATTATATATGTG
Source organism: Protopterus annectens (assembly GCF_019279795.1). Classification (NCBI taxonomy): domain Eukaryota; kingdom Metazoa; phylum Chordata; order Ceratodontiformes; family Protopteridae; genus Protopterus; species Protopterus annectens. The sequence goes on from NC_056737.1 coordinate 566,481,782, forward strand.
TGTGTGTATATATATATATATATATATATATATATATATATATATATATATATATATATATATATGTCCACTTTGTAATTTTGAAATTCCACAAACCCGATGTTCTAAATACCAACACTCAGATATATATACAAACACACACACACACACACACACACACACACACACACACACACATATATATATATATATATATATATATATATATATATATATATATATATATATCTGTAGAGAGAGAGAAAAAGATGTACATGTGTGTGTATGCATGGTGTGGTAGTTTCTCAAACTATCACCACATTTGCAGAAAATTTCTGATTTTTTGCTTCATATTTTGGTCTGCTCCTCCTAAAGTTTGTAAATTTTCTGACAATTCACTGAAGGTTGTAGTCAATAAATAATGATTACATTCATTTCAGTTTCAGACTTAACAGCCTTCAAAATGTTGATGCAAACCCTGTTAATATTCTAGCAGGTTTCTAAGTATATACAGGTTGTAGCTGTCCCTGACTTTGGTCTATTGTCTACCATTATTTTAGGTTACTCCTTTGTTCCTGAATTAAGAGGTTGAAAGGTATGGGGTATGCAGTGAGTTACACACTGTATTCTGAAAGCAGTAAGCTGAGAAGATAAATTTCTGTGTGGCAGTTATTTATGTTTGTATACATTAATTTGACTGCAGTTAAAGATTTGAGGCATGGAGTCATACAAGTGGCTTTAATCTACAGTCACATCTGTGAGATGGAGTGTGTGTGTGTGTGTCTATGTGTGTGTGTGTGTGTGTGTGTGTGTGTGTGTGTGTGTGTGTGTGTGTGTGTGTGTGTGTGTGTGTGTGTGTGTGTGTGTGTGTGTGTGTGTGTGCATGTGTATGTATATGGATCCTTTGACTGCAGTTAAAGATTTGAGGCATGGAGTCATACAAGTGGCTTTAATCTATGGTCACATCTGTAAGAATGTGTGTGTGTGTGTGTGTGTGTGTGTGTGTGTGTGTGTGTGTGTGTGTGTGTGTGTGTGTGTGTGTGTGTGTGTGTGTGTGTGTGTGTGTGTTTGTATGTATGTGGATTTACTTTGAAATAACGAAATACCTAAATCCTGAACTACAGAATCTTGAAACCACAATGTCAAAAGTCTTATTTCCCGAATGTTGACAATATCGACACTCAAAATGCTGAAAGGAAGGGAATAGTTGTGTAGTATACTGCTAAATGCTATGGTATCTCTTTAAGGTTATGGAGTTGTTTATTAAAATGGTATGTCAGCTGTTAAGGTCAGAGGCTGTACTTTGTTGTGTTTGTATGCAGTTGTATGATGTTTGGATTACACATTCAAGCTGTTGCAATGAAAGAGTAAGTGTGGTATGTGGACCGGACAGTATACATAAAAATATATTGGTGTTTTAAGAGTTATTTTTTAAGTGTTAATGTAGATTTTCAGCCATACAGCATGGATTGGTGTTTTTACTATGTTTTTCAGTGTAAATATATTTAATTAGCAGAGGGTGTGGGGGTTTCTGGGTGGGCTTGCCTCCCTGCTTAATGTAGAGGAGTATATAGTTCTTTGTTATTATTTTGTAGTAGTGTAGGGCAGGGATGTTAGATTTTGCTTGTTTAGTTCAATATTTTGAGTGTCAATGTTATAAACATTCGGGATATAGAACATTAGACATTTCGAGATTCTGTAGTTTGGGATTTTGGTATTTTGATCTTTGAAAGTAGTTCCATGTACAGTATGTATGTCTGTAGTAGGAGACATAGATGGTCTCAGCTGTCCCTGTTTTTGAAGAATGTTTCTGATATTTTCTGTCATATACTGGTCTGCTCCCTGTAAGGTTTCTGTTTTTTGAAACCACAAAGAGCATGTAAATGCCATCAAAATAGCAGAATGATTCATAAATGTACAAAAGTATGGGTCAGCACCACAGCACATAACCATTTTGAACTGCAAGATTTGTGGTATACATTATGGGACTGGGATTAGTGGCAGTAGAAGATTGTCAGCATGCGTTAGCAGTTGTCATCAGAGTTAGAACCTGTGATGTTGTCTGTTGTGGCCATCCATGATAATAAAAAAGGTATATACAGGAGGTTCATAGCTAAGATGGCTAAAATTTTAAGATACATGTTAGCTAATCTTATCCATTAATAGTCAGAAAAAGGATTTATAGCTTCAAGTTCTTCAGAAACTGTAGTTTTCTTTTTAGAATTTTGGCTGCTTTGGTTAAGAGAGAAAAAATTCAACATGAATCACTCAAGAAATGGTACTCAGGTTTATTGTGTTAAAAAAGACACCCAGTCAATAATATCTAGCATACAGGATGCTTATGTGTATGTGAGTACTTTGTTAGTGTGTCCATGCATTTTTAGATGCTGCTATGAGCTGGCATTTCTTTCAAGACTAGCTTTGTGTCTTTCATCCATTGCTTTACAGATTTGGACCAGCTTATCCATGACCATGAATAAGATAAAGCTAGGACCAGTCAATGAACAAATGAATGAATGAATCAGTATGACAACAGTATAGTTCCTAGACAGTGTGTTGACTTAGATGTAAATAAAAGGTTTGCACTGGACTCTCAATGGAAAGTTTCAAAAAGGAGAACAGAAAGAAGATGGAAAATTTAAAAATTGTTATGAAATTACAAATTACACAAATTAGCAGTATGGAAGAAGCTGTAAATGATCATGAAGGGAAAGTAAATGCAGTTGAATCTCAGACTGAATTTCTGTTAAAACAAAATAACTGGCTCATAGACAAAGTTGATGATTTAGAAAACTGACTGAGATGAAATAACATTAGAATTTATGGTATACCTGACAAGTATGAGGGAGACAATCTAATAAATGTCTTAACAAACTAGCTACACAAAGCATTACATCTACCCGAAACTTTATCTTTTGGAACTGAAAGGGAACACCTTAAAAAAGGAAAACTCACCACCATGTTCAGTAACAGTTAAGTTTATGTCTAGCTTAGAAAAATATCAAATATTAAAAACAGCATGGTCCAACCCAACTATTAAAATAGGTGAACATGTAGTCAGATTTGACAATGATTATTCCAGTAAAGTAATGAGTATGAGAAAATCATGTTTACCACTGATCAAGGAACTTAAAAGAACAATATTAAAACCACTTTAATGTTTTATGCAAAGATCAAATTATTTTTTTTTTCTGAAGGAACCAAAATATTTGACATGTTGGAGGAGGCAGCTACTTTTGTTAACAATAAAATCCTTCATAATACTGAAAAAATGGAGTGAAACAGTATATCCCTCAAGAGACAGAGTGATCTGAATTCCTGGAAAACTGTTTAAAAACAAATGACTTTTATTGTCTAATTGCATGACTTTTATTTTCTGAACAATAGGTTTTCCCTTTAAGTAAAAGGTTTGTACTGGACTTTAAGCTTCAAAGATATGCAAGTATGTATTTATACTTTAAGCTAAAACATTTTAATGATGAATAATATAAATGGTTCATTGTTACTGTTTTACTACAGTTACAATGAAAGGCTTAATATATTTCCTTTAACAAAACTTATAATTGTATTTATAAATGTTAAATATTTCCTGTAAGAGAATGTCATCAAATTATAAGCAATAAAATTAGTAATTGTAAGACTATAAAATACTTTTGTTTTATTTGTTTAACTTTGGTTAGTATATGCATTGTTTGGTAAACTGAAAGTCTGATTTAAGTAATATGCTAATTAGAAATGTTAAAGTGATGGTGATTTTGGTTTTTTTTTGTTCATGTGTAGCACATTCCTTTTATGGATCATTTATGAAGCAAGTAACATTTAAAGAATGCCTGAGAACAAAAGAACGTTCCACTTGTGTCAGAATGTTGGATTCTTGCTTGCCTTGGTTCCTGCCTTGAGCTGTTTTGAAGAAAATCTAGGTCAAAGTTCAACACTGATGCCTGTGAAAACAGAAATAAACTTTCTTTTCCTTTCTTCTTTTTTTCAAGTATATATGTGAGGAATTTACTCAAAATAGCATCTTTTTTTTCTTTTCTTAAAAGCAAAGAATTGGTACAACAAAAGCCATATTATTGTTTTATATTGAGCTGTTGCTGATATAGAATTTGTTTACATTTTGCTGAATGTTAACTTATGCTGTAGTGCTATTAACTGCCTGTATTAATGGAAAGTAAAGTTAGATGTCTGTTACTCATTAGAACAGTTTAAAATGTATGTATGTATGTAAAATTATGTATCCTGTCTAACTCTATGTCATTATACTGCCTACCGTCCTTGCTAATATGTTATTAATGTTACATTTGTAGTAATCTCAGAAATAGTAATGGCAGTCTTGTACTTGTATGTAAATAGCCTATGTTTTTGTTAAGTTCTTTCAGCTCATTTACTGTACCTAATTATCAATGTAACTCTGTTGGAGCTTTTCTCCCCGGGCCTCCGCTGAAAAAGGACATGTATCCAGTCGGACCATCCCGGTTAACAAATGTAAAATAAATAATAATAAATAATAAAATAATTAAGAAGAATGAGAAACTAACAGAAGAAATCAGCAGCTGCTGTGTGCTATGACTTGTCATTTTCACATGCTGTATTTAAATTCTAACGTCAGGATGTGAAACTTAGTTCAGAACATCAGTTCACAATGACAAAAAACACACATTAAAATCTAATAAGCAAGAATTATTTTATATATAGTCAAAATTGCTTGTAATACTATAATTAATAAAAAGAATAAACATCTTATGAATAACATGCATATGCATAACAAATGAAGTATATAATTTGTAAGATTAATAAAAGAGCAACCTCAGTAAGTTAAAACATATATACACATACGATAATCTCTGATAGAGAGCTGATGATTAAATAGCTCTTTGATGGGAGATGATAGAAATAAAAGTTATATAGAATAAGGTAGAATATTAGTGAGAATAAGACAGGGAAAATATATTTAAATACTTTCCTTATAAGAAAGATATATACTACATATAACTGCATATGGCAGAAATGTGATTGTAAAAGATCTCAAATAATTTAGATAGAAATCATATAAATAATCTGAAAGCTGAAATTTGAAGCTTGGTCATGTGAACTTTGATGCTTTATACATTTTATATGTTATGAGATTCATTAAGACAGAGCTGAAATTTGAGTGTAATATTGCTGAATCAGAACATCAATTTTGATCGAAAGCAAAGTAGATTTTTCAGTATGCTTGAACCTTGTGAGACAGAAAGGGAATCAAATTAAGAACATTGTAACTTTTGAATACAATATAGACTGTCGATATTTTTTGAATCCTTAGAAACAGGAAGATATTCATTTTTGCCTCAGTTATGTACATATTTTCATGAAATAGTTTAATAAGCTAAAGGATTTTAAATATTTTGATATTTGCCAATTTAAGATTGTTACACAATTTTGAGCTATAGACTCTTGTGCTTTAAAAATTAATGTGTTTATATCTTTTAGCATGATAAATATGTGTGTGTGTGTGTGTGTGTGTGTGTGTGTGTGTGTGTGTGTGCGTGTGTGTGTGTATGTGTGTGTGTGTGTGTGTGTGTGTGTGTGTGTGTGCACATTAGTTTTCCTATTATGCAATATTTTAGTATGACAAAATTCACTGTCACCTATTAATTTAAGGATATCTTTATCTATTCAGGTGCCACTATGTTCTACTTATTTATTTAGAGATTTAATTATACTAATGTTGGATGAGTGAATAATTTAGGAATTTATAATGGGTAATTTATACTATGATTGCATAAATAAGTATACAGTACACTATTTGTTGGATTATTTAATATTTGTGATTAATAAAGGAGGCTTATTAAACATTTAAGTAATAATGGAGATATAATTTTACATGACAAATATATATATTTGTTTTTAGTTTCCTAATATTTTGACATATATATATATATATATATATATATATATATATATATATATATATACATATATATATTCATTATTTGATTATTTGTAAGTCATTTTAGCTTTTTGGCTATTTATTTATGAATTTTTAGGTATCGGTGAGTAGAGAGATATTGTAGTAGTTTATCTATTCAACAGGCAAACTAGGAAATTTGGTATCCATGGTAGGTTGTGTTTTATTAGCAATATATACAGTTATTGTTGTAGAGTTGTCTTTGTTTTTATTTACAAGTTTTAGTAATTTAGTTTGCAGAAAGGAAGAATACAAAAAATTGGAATGCTAAGATACTGTTGGAACAATGCATTAGAGTCTTATACATAATTGCATTACTATAATGGATATATATGGTATATTATCTTTTAAAAGAAATCTTTTTAAATACGCAGTATGGATAGTTTTAATCTATTATCTAGAATTGTAAATGGTTTAAATAATGGCGACAAAAGGATATCATTAATTAGGTATCTAAAATTAAATAGAAAATGCATTATATTCTTGTAAGAGATTCACTTGATAGATAAAGATATACAACATTTGAATAACTTAGGTTATGAAATGTTATCATGTGCTTCTTTTAACAAAAAAAGTGGTGAGGAACTGTTATACTTTGGAGAAAAGCTGCTGTAATGCCTAAGGTCATTGAATTCATTAATGATCCCAAAGGAATGCATACATTTCTAACAATTAAATATAATGGCAAATGTTATACATTACATAATTTTTACTGGATCCCTGGAGTAAATGCAAGAGTGGCTAAAGTTTGCTTAAATTCCTGCAAAGTCATTAAAAGAATAGTTTAATTTTAGCAGGGATTTTAACTGCATGTCTAGTATAAAAAATACAAGTGAACAGAAAAAAAGCTAAAATACTGGCATCAGCTAAAGCACTAAGCAGACGGATTAGTACTAATAGTTTATTTTATTTAATAGTAAAAGCAGAAAATAAGTCATTGTTTTTCACTCATTATTATGTGCATAGGACACAAACTAGAATTGATAAAATGTTTATAGATTTACTTAATAAAGTGAATAATTTTGAAACTATTACTTGTTCTTTATCTGATCATAATGCATTAAGTATTAATATATTAATATAAATAAGGAAATTTCAGATTATTTATCGAATCCCGGTATACCTGATGAATTTAGAAGAATTGAACTGTTACCTTAAGGAACACATTGATAATTTTTAATGTTTGAATGATAATAGTCAGATTAGTGAAGACATTCTATGGGACATATTATAAAAACATATTAAGACAGAATGAGATGATGGGCTAGTAAAAAAATGAAAGAGTGGGATAAAGAGTTATTAGAAATACAAAGTGAAATATACAAAGCGAGGTCTGGACAACAAACAAAGAAATTAGATAATACTGAAGTAATTAAAAAATCAATGACAAAATATCAAACAGTTTTAATACATAATGTGAAGATAGCTTTAGAAAAAATAGAACTGCACAGTTATGCAACAACTTTAAAAAAATCTTCATAGATTAGCTAATAGAAGTAAGATATTATGCTAAAGGTACAAATCAATAATATCTAAAATCATTACACTAATAAGTTTATTTCAGACATAGATGAAATGCTTAATATCTTTAAAATAAACCATGAGGATCCCAATAAAGACAAAAGTAAAAATCCTAATGATTACAAAATTTAAAAGTATTTAAAGAAAAATGTTACTAATAATCATAATGTCCAACAGATACCTCTGTTGAAAGGGCCTATTACCCTAATAGAAGTTAAAGAAGCTTTAAAAAGGGTAACATAATAAAGGCATGAAATTATGCAGTCTGCTACCATTAAATATTTTAGAATTAATGAGTGACATTTTCAGGATAATTCAGGATGGCAAAGTAATTCTTCCCTCATAGAAATTTTCTGTAATCCCACCTGTACTTAAACAAAGAAAGAATAATAAGCTAATTTCCTCATACAGACACATTTCATAATTAAACGTAGACTATAACATATTTACTTCCATCTTCAAGATTAAGAGATATAACAGTTAAATTAATTGATAAAGATCAAGCAGGACTTACAGTCAACAGATTAAATTGATTGATAAAGATCAAACAGGACTTCTAGTCAATAGATTAGTGTATGATAACACAAAAAGGTGGTAACTATCTTAGATTTAACAAAAAGTATGAACAAGAAATTGTCTTTAATTAGCTTAGATATCAAGAGCTTTTGATTCTGTAGACTGGAACTACTTGTTTAAAACTTTACAAGTGCTTGCACTTCCAGAACAATTAATTATAATATTAAAGCACCTGTACAGAGACTCTAGACCAGATGTTAAAATTATATTTTACATTTCTCAAGGATTCAATTTAAACAAACGCACAAAACAAGGGTGTCCCTTGTCCCCAATATTATTTGCATTAGTTATCAAATCCTTAGCTAATAGTATAAGAAACAATGAAAAAATGATGGATTCTCAATTAACAGGATTGTCAATCCAAAATTCAGCTTTTTGAAGATAATATCTTACTAACTATATGAGATTTAAATTATTTAATCAAACAAATAGATTAGGAAATTGAAAAGTTTCAACAGGTTTTGCTGCAGAAATTTTATAATAATAAAACTGAAATTTTAGTGTTAAATCACTCACTAGACAGTATGTTTAAATATAAATATAAATATAATTCAGAAAGAAAATAACTAAAATATGTAGGAATAAAATTCTATCAAGATGTGAGTAAGATTAGTGAAAAATTATATATGACATCTTCTGTTTCTTGCTGTTACTTGCATTTACATGCATGTATAACTATTTATTGTGACCAACTAGTCTTATTACTGTTTTGGACTAAGTACAATACATACACTGAGACAACTGCTTCACTTAATATGCTTTCTATTATATTTTCCCTTTGGCTCTACAAGCATGCAACACAGATGCTGTCAGCTCTCTATGGCAAATTCCCAAAGCTTGTTTACTGTTACGCTCATATTTATACCATAAAGTCTGACATTTTTCTCAGAGTCTGATGTATAACAGTTTTTTCTTTGTATAACATTTTTCCTTTGTTCCCTTGTCTTTGGTTCTTTATAGTTTGATGATACATGGAAACAGTCTTGCATTATCTGAAACGTGGAGTTCCAGCATTATCTGAAACTTGATGTTATATCTCATTACTTCGTTGATGTCCTTCCAGCTGCCATCTGCGCAGCTATTTTTACAGACTTTGTTTCTCAATAACATACTCCTTTACATGGATGCCAAAAATCTAATAAACTATGCCAGCACACTTAGTACTTCTTATGTGTTCAGCATTTTATGCTATTTCTAAATTAATCCTTTATATTTCATATCATTCTTGCAGCTTTTAATTCAAACTAATAATCATGCTAGCAACAATTTGGTCTTTTTGAAAAGACAGTGTATACTAAAATTCTTTCAGTTCCCCATTTTTTTTATATGTTTGAGGAATGGACTAAACTTCAGTTAAAGAAAAGACTGCATTTGTTTCACTAGCATTATCATTTACAACATTTACCACTTAGATCATATTTACAGTCATAACTTGTTGAGTTATTGCAACTCTTTGTAACCTGCAGCATATAAAACAATGTCAAGCTATCATTATTATTATTACTCCTAAAACTACCAACACAGGATGTATTAACCAGTTTAGCAATTTGGCCCCAGATGATGACCATCCTTTGGATATGTCCCACCAATTATGGACAGTGTCAGCTTCTGTTTTTGTCTTTTACTATTAACACTGGGTTATTTAAAACCACTCATTCAAACTACGGTGCCACTTTAGGTTCATAGTTTATAGGTTCATAGTTTAGTACTAAGCTAACTGCCCTTGCGAGCCATTTTAAGCCTAGCCAATTATCCCTTGTGAGACTTGAACCCTGCACCTTGTGTTTGTAAGGCAAACACCTTAGCCATTAAGCCACCCTCCCTTAACAAACATTCTCTTGTGCTTGGAAATGTACAATCTGTGAGATATCTTGTTCTACTTAAATCTGCATTTGGTATTTTTTAAAACTTGGATATGTAATATTGAAGTGCAATATTGTTTTATTTTTACCATTTGCTCTGTATGAAGTACATGCCTGTTACTAAAAATGGCAAGAATTTTAACCCATGGTCCTTTTCTTTGTATTACTGTGTCGTTTATACAAATAAATAGAGTATTGGTAGAAATTATACCCTTTTTTCCCCCTGTTGAGTTTATTCTTATTTTTGTGTTATTGTCTACACACTGTGACATTTTTACATGCTGTCTTCCCTTGTCAGATCTGTTACATTTTTGAGGTAATGTACAGCATCTAATAGAGATAGAGCTGTTTACTGAAATGTTGTCAGGTTTGATTCTTTCTTTACTTTTATGTATGCCTGACCTTGTTCAGCTAACCATGCTGTTATATTAGTGTTAAATGTTATCCTCCCCAACGTACATGCTGTATGCTTTTTACAACAGAAATTTTGTGTTCTGTTTTGTGTAGCATTTGCCTAAGTTTTATTAATTCCCTCTGTTTTGATGTTCAGAATGATGTAAATGAAATGCAGATGTCTGTGTTGAATGCTGTGTGCCTTGTCTCGCAGCTGCATTTTTATCTATAGTCCTTGAAGCATGTTCCAGACACTAAACATTCAGCTTGTCTCAAGCAGTACCAGAATATATGCATGCTAGCAAACAGAAATACGTGTATTTAACATATTATTTCTACATATATTATAGCAACAGATGTGTATATGCATCTAACTAGCAAATAGATGTGCACATGCATTTATACATTTTTAAACATATCTATCACTGTATACATTCCCTCTGTTTTATTTTAAATTTAAAACTGTCTATATTAGTACAAACTTTTTAGTCAAGTTATATTGCTACTAACTAGAAGCATATTGGGAAACAAAACTTTTAGTTTTCTTTTAATACAGCAAGTTAACACAGTTTAATATTGTCAACACAATGATGACAACCATTACTATTAGAACTGGATGAATCTGAATATGACTTTATACAGTGATGTCCTATACAGTAATTTATTGACAATGCTTGAGGATTTTATTGCAAAGGCATTGCAGCCTTGTTTTTTAAAAAAAAATATGTCACAAATGTCAAGCTTTGACTTGTTTCTCTGTTTGCATAGATAAACCATTTACTATATACTGTACAGAATACACTTGCTTGTACAGCTTGTTTTTGCATTTGTAAATACATGGCTGTAATGTACATTCAGTCTACTTTTTAAACTTAGCATTAAACTGAAGCCTGTTAATCACATTACTTGAAACATTAAAATGTATTTTTGGTATTACCACTTAGCACTTTCATTTGAGTCCCTTTTGCAGTACTGTTTACACATTTAGTGTAAAATTGAATGCATGCCTTTTCCCCTGTAGTATACATCATTTTATTGCAGTATTGTTTATTTGCTTTATGCTGTGAGAATTAAATGTATGCTTACCTTTTGGCTGTTATTTAGACTGTGACACTTTGGTCTTACACATTTGCTCATTTTTGATTTGATTATTTTTTTGGCCATTTGTTTTAAAAACAAAAAATATTTTTATAAAGCTTTTGCTGTTGCCTATGCTGTCTAAGTTGTTGTAGGAATACCCATTTGAAAACATGTTTAATGTTACTAGTAGCTATTTGTGCCATCGCTTTTTGTAAAGGGACCTGCATAATTTATTTTAACTGCATACCATATCCAATGTACTGACTGTACTTTGTGTAGTATTTACTTGCAAACAGAGTAATGGCATGTATGCACAATTATGACGTTATTACAATTACTAAATAGGATTTTTGTAGACTTTTGTGCTTTTTGCTTAATGCTGTACATGAATACTTAACAATAATGTTTTAGAAAAACTTAAGCCATTTGGCCTGGCAACCAGTCTTGTTTCCTTGACCTTATAAATTTCAATGCAAGTAACATTTTATCTTATACAACATTTTTGTAACTACCAATTTCAGCCTGGAAAGATTTGAACTCACATACTTTTTTTTTTCTTTCGGCGCATTCCAGATGCTTAACCCATATCTCCTTCAGCACTTACTCATACCTTCAGTCATTTGTTAACATACTTGCAACCTGATATTAGAATGCAGTTGTAATAAATATTAACTTGCTTAACTATGCATAATATTGCATTTGAATACTGTTTTTGCTGGAGTCTGTGCTATTTCTTATGCTATTATATGATTACAATATATTGTAAGAAACAAAAGAGATATTGGCTTAACTAACACATGCTTAATATGGGTCTATATTAGAACATCAAGGTTTAAAACCTTCGAATGTTCTAATATTGAACCCTACGGAGTGAAAGCTTAAAAAATCAAAGCAACAGAAACTCAAATTTTTTCCTAGAGAAAGATTTTGGTTGTCCGTTTCTGTTGCTTCGGTATTTTCAGCTCTGTGGTGGAAAGTTACAGGTCAGGTTCAGGTAAGTTTGCGATTGTGTGGATGTGAGGGTTAGGGCGGGTTAGGTGAGTTAGGGTTAAGGCGTGGGTTATGTATGTGTGCAATTGTGTGGACATGAGGATTAGGGTGGGTTAGTGAGTGGGTGAGGTGAGTGTGCGATAATGACGGACCTTAGGGTTAGGGTTTGGGTTAAGGTAAGTGGATAGCTAGTGGTGTGTGTATAGTTTAGTGTAGGGTTAGTTGTAAGATTTTAGGTGTATGTATGTGGATTGCTGTTTGTTTGGTGTGTTTATGTTGTGTGTATGTGTTTTGGAACAGCGATTTTTTTCCCTAGGAAAAAAAATCGCTGTTCTGACAGTTCGAGATTGTAAGCTTTCACTTACATAGGGTCGATTAATTACCGTTCACTTCTTTAAGTGGTAGGTGATCTAATACAGACCCCTTAATATTTACATGATTTACATTTGCTGTTGTGTGACTTTTGCTGTACTTTAGGTAAAAAGAAAATACATGCATGTCAGTCTTGTGACGTCATATCTTTACTGCGTTTAACTACCTTCATTTGATTTCAATACCCTAGAACTGTTTTGTTATTTGAAATGGTTTTGAAATCACTATTTAAGTGCCTTGCTTTAATTGAATGAAAGTTTGCACTGTGTACACATAACCATTTTCTAAAAGTAGAATAGTATGTCGTAAATTATTTCTTATCAGCATAGTTAACTGCTGTTGCTTTAACTCTTTTCTAACCAGATTATTCTGTTCTGCTGACTTTAAAGCTTTTATGCACTTTTGAAAAAGTGTTTGCATATGTTGTCTGAACTTTTTGAACTCACTCTGACTGTGTCTTAGAAGTTTATTAAATCTTTTTGTCAGTTCACTATGAATCTCATCTCTGTTTTTATCTGTTTTGTAATGTGCAGTGGTTTTATGCCACTTTTGTCTAGCAGTATGTACATACGATTTTCTAAATAACTGACTTGACTGATATTGTAACTCTGAAATTAACATTTTACATGAGGTGACAGGACATAATGCATCTGGTTGTTTACCATTACTTTTATGACATTGCACACAGAAAGCAATTTCATATGACTTGCACAATAAATGTTTACTGTCATACAAATGATGTTGCTGTTTAGGATACCAGTCAAATGTACAGAAAGCATTGACATGAACTTTACCTAGTAAAGTGCTATGTGTGCTATTGTTATGTTTATACCAATCTTTAATTTCTGACCACAACCATACATGTGCTGGACTATTATTACTGTCTACCTGAAAGGTAGTCTTACACTTTACAGTTATTTTGTTTATGGAATCCATGCTGTAGAATGAGAAACAAAAAGAGAATTCCCAGTTTCTGTGTGGAAGGTGGCCAAATCTTCCATCGAGATAGCGTGGAAAGTCCCTCGTTGATTCTCACAAAAGGTGGTCAAACACAGCTGACAGATTCAACTGTGTGAATGTACAGGACTTGTGGAATCTTCAGAGATGCACTGTTCTGCTACTGGATACTGTGCATAAGAAAGAGGCAAACATTTGCACTGGAATGGAAAGTACTAACTGAATAAAATAAAAAAGAAACTGTAGTTGTCACAATAAGAAACCATTCGGTCCATCACCTGTGGCTCGGCATTGAAAAATTATATATGACGTCTTCTGTTTGTTTCTTGCTGTTACTTGCATTTACATGCATACATAACTATTTATTGTGACAAACTAGTCTTATTACTGTATTGTACTAGATACAATAAATACACCGAGACAACTGCTTCAGTTAATGCACTTTCTATTACATTTTTCTTTTGGATCTATAAGCATGCAACACAGATGCTGTCAGCTCTCTATGGCAAATTCCCAAAGCTTGTTTACTGTTACACTCATATTTATACCAAAAAGTCGGATATTTTTTCTCAGAGTCTGATGTATAACAGTTTTTTCTTTGTATAACAGTTTTCCTTTGTTCCCTTGTCCTTGGTTCTTTGTAGTTTGATGATCCATGGAAAGTCATTCTTGCATTATGTGAAATGTGGTGAACCAGCACTATCTGAAACTTGATGTTACATCTCTTTACTTCGTTGATGTCCTTCCAGCTGCAATCTGCACAATTATTTTTACAGACTTTGTTTCTCAATAACATACTCCTTTACATGGATGCCAAAAATCTAATAAGCTATGCCAGCACACTTACTACTTTTATTTTTTCAGCATTTTATACTATTTATAATTAATCCTTTATATTTCATATCATTCTTGCAGCTTTTTATTAAAACTAATAAACATGATAGCAGCAGTTTGAAAAGACAGTGTATACTAAAATTCTTTGAATTAGTAATAATAATTTTGAAAAAATAATTGAAGAAGTGTTACTTATTAAAAATGGAATGAATGTTTTATTCTTTTCTACTCTTTTAAATAGGTTAGTACTTATTAAAATAATTATGTCACACAAGATTATATACATATGTATGTGTGTGTGTGTGTGTGTGTGTGTGTGTGTGTGTGTGTGTGTGTGTGTGTGTGTGTGTGTATGTATGTATGTATGTATATATATATATATATATATATATATATCTATATATATATATATATATATATATATATATATAATACATATATGGGTCTACTGTACTTCATCAAAGAAACACTTCTTTGAAAAAGAACAGTAGACCCACACTTACATGAAAGTGCACTTAACCGAAAGTGCACTTCCGAGAAGAATGGTTCAATGAACCATTAACGAACACCAAAACAATGTTTTTGCAGGGGCAAGACCCACTGCACTCCCATGTGGGGGGGCTATGCCCCGACACCCCTCACTTAAATATTCCAACTCCTAGATTGCACTACAGTGGGGAAACAGATACATTCCCTTTTCCCCACTATAGTGTGTTTCAGTTCCTCAGTCTTCCTTAACAGTTTGTTGAACCATTCTTTGTGCAAGTGCACTTTTGGTTAAGTGTACTTTCACTTAAGTGTGGATCTACTTCTCTTTTTTGAAAAAGTGTTTCTTCGCTAAAGAGAAGTAGACCCATATATATATATATATATATATATATATATATATATATATATATATATATATATATATATATTTTCATTTCATCGAATTTCAAATCATCGAGACCAAATTGTTGAAAACTCATTTCATCGAAAACTCATATCATCGAATCTCAAATCATTGAAAACTATAAAGCAACTACAAATAACATTCCACAAAGTTTTTACTACATTTATGCAGGGGCAAGCCCCTGCACTATGTGGGGCTCCACTAACACCCCGTAAATAAATATACCAACTCCAAGGTCGCACTACACTGGGGAAAAAGGTAATTTCCTAACCCCACTGTAGTGCGACCTTGGAGTTGGTATATTTAATTACGGGGTGAGTGATCCCCACTGGGGTGCAGAGGCTTGCCTATAAACAAAGTAAACAGTGTCTGGGATGTTATTTTTAGTTGCTTTATAGTTTTCAATGATTTAAGATTCGATGAAATGAGTTTTCGATGAAATGAGTTTTCGACGATTTGGTCTCAATGATTTGAAATTCGATGAAATGATAATTCGATGATATGAAGTGGAACCATATATATATATATATATATATATATATATATATATATATATATATATATATATATATATATATATATATATATTTCATTCAATAGCTTTAATATCTGATAAGAAACTTTTAAATAAAATGGAAACAATGTTAACTTCAACCTTATAGTATCCTAAAAAAACAAGAATTGCATATAGAAATTGTATACAATTATTAGATTATTGTGGCATCAGCTTCCCAGATGTAGAATCTTATTCTGTTGCTGCAAAGTTTAACTCTATTTTACTCTGGATAGACTCGACCTACACTAGTCAATAGAAAAATATTCAGCAGCAGATTATTCTAAATTCTTATAAGTTTATCAGATATGATAAATTATAAATATGTAACAATCTTTTCATGTCATAATACAATTTACCTTAGAAGAAAATTCATTTCAATCTTTAGACTCTGCACATATGAAATATTTTTTAAACAGTTAAGAAATATGTTTTTTAGAACTCCATTAATATCAGAATGGAAATGTTTGTGCTTTCCCATTTTACATACCTCCAGATTTAAGGAAATTCTGAACAATGTTAAAATGAATTTATTAAAAAAGTATAGATTAGTATTATTGTCTGATTACTTAGAAAAGAAAAATCTAAGTCACCGGAATGCTTAATGAAAGATTATAAGTTGGATGAATCTGCTAACCAGTTAATATTATTGATCTGTAATACATTAAATTAATTGGTACATAATATGAGTGAAGAGGAACAGAACACTCTCCCTTTATATATATTTATGAATGCTACCATTTAAGGTAAATTAACCTGCAAAGAAAGTTTGTCCAAGTTATATAAGTTAATTATAAATTATAATTTTGATGCAAAACTCTGGAACTTTTTAGATAGTCATAGACTGAGTGACGTAGATGGTAAAAATAAAACTTTATTTGAGTCAGTTAGTCAAGCTTCTTCAGGTTTTTACTAGAAAATATTTATTTGGAAATACATAGAATGTGTGTTGCTCCCTATAAAATCTCAAAGTTATTTTAGTAAAATTACTTCTTCAGTCTATTGGAGATCTATTAAAGTTGTAAATGCTGTTTGGACATACATGTTTATGAATTGTGAAAAATTAAATGTATATTGGGAAGGGCTAAGTATGTTTTTTAAGAGATAAAGGTCTGATAATTATTCTTTAACCAGATCAATAATAGCAGTGAATCCTCCACTTCCTTTATCTGTAAAAGCCAAGCAACAAAATATATTCTGGAGTTTACTGGAAGTAGCTGGAAAAGTCTGTATAAATAACTGGAAATCAAACTCAGTTCCTACATTCAAATAATTTTTAAATTTAGCAGCAGTACTATCTAAAACTGAAAAGAAGTAATCCAAATAAGATCTATAAATCATACTAAGACTTTCAGTGGTTGGTATAGCCTTGAAATGTTGCTATTGAAATACCAAGACTCTTAATGTGCTAATTGTATAATATTACCTTGATGATTTAATGTATTCCTAATATTGTATAACAATATGCAATGTTGATTTTTTTCTTTTCCATGTATATATTGTAAATATGTTAAATTAATAAAATTTGTCTTAAAAAAAAAAACAAGTTACAGACAGCACCTGATATACCACAAGGCCACAGTCAAGCAAATTGTGTACTGTGTTTATGTCTGATAATGGAGGTGTTAGCCTCACAATTTGTAATCCACTCCTTTTGCATTGTACTATGGAAGGTAGAGGAACATATACATATCCCCTGGATTACAGAGAACAGAAAAAGCACCATGCAGATGATTTAAAACATAGCCCATGTCTATGAGTTTCTGGGAGCCATATACTGTACACATGCTGCCATCAAGGCCGTACCTGCTCCAGATGGCATGTGATACATCAACAGGAAGGACTTTCACTCCTTAAACTGTCAGGAAGACTCTAATTCCTGAGCATTATTAATAATGTGTCTGTGTGCCACCTGGGCAGTTTATACAATTCACATATCTAGTAAACATCCAACCTATGAAAGAAAGCCTCTTAGCGGGGGGTATCCACATGGTCTGTGGTTAATAGAGAACCCACATACTAGATGGGCATGTCATGCTGATAATAAGTACCATGTAAGCAGGGAGCAGGTCACATTTAATATGGTATTGTGTGCTGCAGACAATGACAGATATGCCTGGAAATCCTGGTTGTTGACTTCCACTTGCAACCTAAAGACCAAGCAGAAAATGAATGTAGCACATACAGAAATGTGAAATGTCTGAGATCATGGGTTTTGCCTGCTGAAGAGATGTCAAAGTAATGCACTGGTGGGGCATGTTAGGAGGAATACTGCAGTGCATTCCAGGCATCTACACCAAGATTTCTAGTTGTAGATTTCATACTTCATAGCATGGCACTGAGCAAACACACAAATCAGCTGGTGAGCATATTAGCTGGGTCTTCATACACCACTCATAGCAGCAGTGCAAACACAGGGTAGATAGTCAGGAAAGGAAGATGCATAAGCAGTATCACAGCTGCAAGAAGATATGGGAGTACATTATTGGTTGCCATGTTGACTGCCATTGCCCACATACTCTATAACAATTGGAA
Source organism: Protopterus annectens (assembly GCF_019279795.1). Lineage (NCBI taxonomy): Eukaryota > Metazoa > Chordata > Ceratodontiformes > Protopteridae > Protopterus > Protopterus annectens. Next base: position 566,500,276 of record NC_056737.1, read on the forward strand.
GTATTCATGGATGCCATGGCAGACATCAGGCACATTAAAGTGCACACTGAGTAGCGATGATATTGTTGGTTTACCATCCATTTGTGCCTTGATCACAGCCCTGCACATCTGCTGGTTGATGTCTAGCATAAGACCCACGTCATGAGATAACAAAGCGTCAGGATGCTAATGAGCACCAATATGCCTCACTCCAGTGACACGTGTGCACACACCAGAGGTGGCCCTGCCCTCTGATGTTAACTACATTGATGCTGCCTATGCATCATGCATGTTATTAACTAAGATGGGACATCCTTTATTAAGCACAAGTAACAGAAGCATAGCTGGTTCAGCCAGTTCCCTGGACAAGTACTATGAACCAGCACATCACCCCCTCAGCTCTTCAAGCCTGCACATCTCCATCATCCCAGCCTTTCAGGTCAAATTTCTGTGCCCCGACCCCAACTCAACGTCAACTTATTTTGTTACAAAAAAAAATCTTCATTTGAACTGTAGCAAACAGTTGATATAATTTATACCCTGCCTGCACAGAGCACTACAGCACTCGTGTTTTAGTTTAAAACAATAAAACAATTTTTTTTAAACTATAAAAAACTGCTTAATATAAATGTAGCAAGCAGTTGCTACAATTTATATTCTGCTACTCTGCCTGTACAGAGAGCTACAGTGCTCAGGTTTTGGTTAAAAAACAACAAAAAGTTTTTTTTTTTTTTAATTTTGAAGTGCAGTAAATTGTTTACTATAATGTAGCAAACAGTTGCTACAGTTTAGACCATACACAGAGCAGAACTCAGGTTTGACTGCAAATGCACTGATATTGCATTAAAGAAAGATTAAGACTGGCTGAGCCCACCCTCACCACTTTGCACCAAGGGCTGTTGTCCCTCACCATTCACCCTATCTACACTACTGATAGGTAATGTAGGAAGTCCAGCCTCTATGATCCCTCTATGACCCCTTCAGCTGTGGGGAAGTTCCTCTCAGGGGACTATCAATGGGTTTCTCTGCATTATAACATAAATATTATGCAGTGAATTAATTTAGCTTGATGACCTCTGCATTGTACCAATAATACAATGCACTTGCAGCTCTATTTCATGCTACATGTCCATTCTTGCTCATGCATGAGCATTCTAGTCAATTAAAGTGTGCACAGTGGTGGAGCCTGACAATGTTCACAAAGATTTAATTCACACTAAAGAATATGGTAATCTCACCATCTACTAGCTACACTAAAGTGAACACAACTACGGAGCAAAGCTACACAACAGTCACCGTCTCCCACACTATTGACCACATGCATCACAGTGCTCTAAATGGTCATCATGCTACAGTGCTGTGTGTCAATACATGTCTCATGGTATTTGCAATGTGTGGTGTTGCACTTAAGGTATCATGTTTAATCCTGGACTTTATTTTACAAGCAGACATGGCCACAAAAAGGTCTCATTTGGGCATGATTCCTACATGGTGCAACAGGGAGACAAACCTTCTTTTTGAATATGTTGCATATGCAGAACAGAAATCACCTGCTGGTGGAGGCTGCTACACACTCTGGCAAGTATTGTTGTCATAAATATAGTGAACTGTAGAGGTGAAATTCAGACCTTCTTCACCAAGTGAAAAGCAGAGCTAAGAGTTCATTTTTTGAAGATTCACTGGGCAGTAGTCCTAAAAGGACAGGCATAGCTGCTTTCTGCTATCATCAGTATAATGTGTTGATTAACTTGCTACTTTCATTTTGCAGCACTGTACAAAAATGCAGTGAATAGGGTCGACTACTAGAGGTGGCATGCCAGATTCTTTGGGCAGTGTGGTCACAGTACTCACCTTTTTTGGTATATTAATACCTAACCATCGCCTAACTGTTTATTGCCTTTGTTGAGTGCTAGTTATCATGCATTTGTTGTGTGCTAATATCCTGCAATGTGCAAGGCATTTATGAATTTACCATATAACAACTGTGCGGTGCTAAATCTGTGTACTTCTGCAGTTAGCCCATCTCTTCTTTTCTCTGTTACAATATTGCTTAATTATTCATAGCCTATACAGGATTGTTTATTTTAGGCATGTTATCTGTGCTGCTGTCTTAACCTATACATTAATCCTCCATTTGCAAAGGTTTGTATGAAATCTCTTATGAAATATCTATGTATCATTTTTTCCACAGCAGTGAATATTTTATAATTTTTTGTTTAATAATTTCATAATTTCTTTATTGCTCGTTTACCATGCTTCATTCTGCACAATGTTCTAGTCTCCTATAAACCTAAACCAGAAAGAGAGGCACCCCCCATATACACACACACACACACACACACACACACACACACACACACACACATACATGGAGGACCAAAAACCACAAAAGGTGATAGTATAAATGGTTAAGGCATGAGTTGCTTTGAACAAAAAAATCAGAAAATCAATAGATGTAAATAAAAAAAAACTTTAATAAATGTGTCGGTCTTTTGTCTCTAACACATATAACAAGAAGGCTTGGGGTTTTGTTCAGATGCTTTAATGCATACAAACAACATGATGTATAGCAACATCATTAAATATGAACAAACCAGTTAACAGACAGAGCTTACATACATAGATGCTTACATCTCAACAGTTAAGTATAAAATGGCAGTCAGACTTACATGTGCTCAGTATTTATACACTTGTGCAAGCCCTTGGATAGCTTCTTAAAGGTATATATATATATATATATATATATATATATATATATATATATATATATATATATATATACATACATACTGATCTACAGATGAGGTAAAATGAAAATAACAATAACAGTTTAGCACCAGAAAATTGTTCAGTACTTTTGTCACCACAGACTTCATCAGAACTGAAAGCCATAAATCAAATTTTTCTTTTAATTATTTTTGTTTACTTTTTCCATTTATTTTATTTTTAAAAGCTCAACCATAGAGCAGGCAGCAGCCATTATATCCTTCACTTGTCAGTGCACCAGCTGTTGGGTTCCAGCATGTCCACCAGCATTCCTTTCAGCATGGTTATGAAGTTCATTCTGAGAAGGGTAACTTGGAGGGTTTGCAGATGGTCTCTGATGCTGCTTCTCTGGTGGGTGGACATGGGGTCTTCATTGGAGAGTGACAGAGACAGGCCCATATAAATCATTCAGCATAATCTGTGGAGACCAGTATGGATATGAAATTTTTGAAGAGTTTGATGCCTAGGAGGAACACGCTGGAGTTCTTCCTCATGTGACTCCTATAGTTACATAGACACCTTGCCCCAACAATGCAACAGAGCTTGCCCATGATGTTAGCCACAGAGGGGAATGACAGCTAGGGGTTCTCCCTCTCTAGTATTGGCTTGGCAGGCTGTCCTTAATCCCTGTCTCTCATCAAGGTGTTCCTGTTCTTTGTGAGGCACTGATTGTCCCTTGCTTACTTTTCAGTCTTCCTCACCACCGGTTGTCCACTCAATGTCTCTCTGTGTATATACATTTTATGTACCTCAATTTTGTACCAATACCTCCTGTGTCATTCTTTGCCTGTATTATATTTTTTTGTTTTTATCCCTGCTGCCATCCTTGTACCAGCTGTCCTATCCACAACTTCTTCATGCTTCTGTCTCTTCACTCTTCTTCTTTAAAAAATGAGGAAGGGCACCTGTCCCACAAAAAGAATACCCTCCCTCCTTTCACTACCTCCATAACACACTTCCCTCCCCTTTATCATTCTGTGTGTTCCCCTCCTTGGTCTTCCCCATATCCGACTGTCTCATCACCCACTTTCCCTCCCATGTATAATATAAAACCAATTGGTTCTTTGCTATGTACCCCTTATATGGGCTGTCAGTTGTGCTATTGTAGCATATATGCAGCACTTCAATATATGCATGAATGCACTTGTTATCTGACCTGCAACCTGTATGGTAACGGTTTCAGGTCATGTGACCACCCATAGCAAGATCTACTGATTTGTTTGGTGATGGCCATTTTTATGATTGTACAACTGCATTATGCTTCACTTTCTCAGACATGCCTGCACTATGACAGCATTTATGTATTTCTAAGGCTCATCAGCTCACATCAAGCTACCTTCATTGCACTCTTTATCACAGTCTCTTTATGATGCTTTCTGATTATCTTAAATACTATCACATGTCAGCTATCTGATCCTCCTCATATCATGACATGGTATTTAAGCTTACAATGTGTATGTGCAAGAGTGATGATGATACTAAAGCTAATATGTAAATTTAATGAAAAGGTGGAGTTAGTGGGTCATTATAGAATGAAAAGATCCAAAAGTTTTTTTAAATGTTGCCATATATGGTTGTCTTATGTTTTACTGAGGTTAAACTCTTCTAAGCTTCAAAACAATCAAATAAATTATTTGATGTTTCACCTCAACAAAGCATTCAAAAACATATTTACGTAGGGTGTATTTCCCTCTGAATCCCCCAAGTCTTTTATAGTTCAGTATTGGGGAATTAATGTTTATAAGCTGACATAATGCTCAGTTTATACTAAACCAAGTATACAGAAGCCACAACAGACAGTACAGCTTGAGGATTGCTTCATAATGATACAGATCATTTTTACAAGTTGTGTAATAGGCATGACCCTACACCTCCACCTGTACTGACAAGTTCCTTATTTAATTATCTTCTGAACTAAAACACTATCCTCAAGGCAATGGGAAACCTTTATTAATATTATTTTAAACTGACATTGATGCCTTGCCATCCTGACTGGCAGGTGCCAATAAAGAGTATTTCTAACTGGAGTATTACTGCGCCTATGAAGCAGGTAGAATGCAGGCCAAATAAGCATTGATACTTTTACTTGAAAGAGAGAGCTACCAAAAGTGAATCAGCAATAGTGATAATCAGAAGGTGTATATGTAACAAAACATGCAAAATTATTCTATGCACTGGAAAATTATTATTAAAGTATTTGCAGCACATTGCATATGACCATTGACAGACTGTGTGTGCACTGGACCCCAGGCAATCTTCAAACCATTGGCCCCCAACACTCTTATTTTAATAACGACTCATAAATGCACATGTTCTTTTTTATTCATCTTCCTGATATTTAAATGAATACTTATTTACCACATTGCTTTAAATTGTATTTATTATTTAATAAAGCAAAATATGTTTGAGTATGTTTTAAATTCGTAGTCTTGAACACTTTTTCATCAAAACCAAAAACAACATTTGCTAACCAATAGCAACAAAATCACACACTTCAGAACATTTCAGTTGCAAAAAGAAAACTTAAACTGCTGTCACTTTAATTCACAAACTGTCTATACTAATCAGTTATAGCCACTTTATGGACTGCATATACTTTATGAGCCTGATTCTGATAAAATGGGCATAGTAAATTATTCCAACTTGCTTTATACAAAATCATACTATTAATGCAAAGCCAAAGTAATGACTATTTACCTTAATCACAGTTAAAGCAGAGTCCCTGGGCAGGATTCACAAAGCCTCCGTGTAAGACTTACAAGTCTTACACGGAGGCTGCAGTTGAACGGTGTGACGTCAGTATGCCATGCATATTCATGAGGGCATGCTGACTCACACCCAAGGCTAACACGGTCCGTGTAAGAAAGTAGGGGGCGTGTTCGCAGAGCGAGTCCTGCAAAAAGACACGTCCCCAGAAGAGTAACAGTCCCGAAAGTAAACCCCCACGACAGAGTCCGCGTAAATGTCAACAAACACAGCTCAACACATGTCCCCACAGACGATAAACATAAAATGTAAAAATGAACATGTTATATATTTTTTTATAAGTTTTAAAGATGTTTGCCCGTGATTGCGCTCGTTTGCTCGGGCGTACCTGTCGCTTAGCCACAGTTAGCAGTCAGTGGAAAAGCATATAAGATCTAAATATGCAAATTAAGCCAAGAAGCAATAGTGTAGCGGTAGAGACGTCAGCTGAAGAGGAGACAGTCTTGGTTCGAGCCCCCACAACATCAAGTTTTATTTTTAGTGAAATAAGCATGAAACAATTCCCTGACATATATGTACATATATAAAATTATATTTTATGTAAAATGTAATGAAATGGGCCATGTATTTTGAAGAAATGCGTGATAATAAAAAAGAAAAAAATGTCAGAAGTGCCTATAGCTGAGCTATACTCTAACAAGCTGAGTATATCTGCCCGTAGGTGAGCAGTGATTTAACAGGTGTAAAATGAGTGCCCGGGGTTGAGCAGCATTTTAACACGCTGAAACTGGGTGCCCATAGTTGAGCTGAGCGTAATATGCGTGCTGACAGCCAAATGATGCGTAAACCAGCGTAACCCATTTGTGCGGAGCTGCGCACTGCGCCAACAAGCTAACCGGCGGGCAACGTTGAGCAAGCTGTATCAAAACTGCCTTTACACAGACACACCTCCTAGCCTGTGTAGACAGTCATAAAATAAAAAAAGCAATGGCCAGGCTCGAACTCAGGATACCAAGCACCATAGTCAAAGTACTGAACCACTAAGCCATGACAGGTGCTCTTAGAAATGCAGTAATAGCATATATATAGGAATGAATGGAAAGAGAAGCATGACAAAGCAGGTTTTGTAAAGCTGATACATTTCCAAAATGGCCAATCACAGATAAGTGCGGGAAAAACGGCATATATAAGCTCCATAGGCGGGAATACACAGCATAACTGATTGTGGAATCGATTTGCAGTCAGGATGGCAGGTGTAGGAGAGGGTAGTTGCTTCCGAGCACAGAGGTGGGGCATTGAGGAGTCCAAATATATGGTTTGGCTCCTCGTCCATGATCATGAGGCCCAACACATGCAGGGCCAGGTCCTGTGGGGAGCATACAAGGCTGAGGCGTGGGACCGGTTGGCACATGATCTCACCAGTGCCACAGGAATACCAAGGACTGGTGAACAGGTCCGTCACCACCATGCAGAGCTGAAGAGACGGAAGCAGGACCAACTGAACCATTGGATGCAGGAGGCCCGGCAAATGCCCAATGCCCCACTACTGAGTAAGTTACATGTAATTATTTATGTAAGAAGTTAACCTAGCTGATATTATGGAGATGTGTATTCCAATATTACTTCATTTATATTACATGAACCATCAAGCCCATGACGATAGGCATGTGCGATTGCGCCACCAGGCAGGTTAGTAATTCTCTCCCTGTAACTGTTAAAAAATATAAGTATGACAGCTTGCAAAAGAATGCAGTGTAGTCACTTAATAATAAAAGTGCAAGTAACAGTGTAAGAGAGATTCTGCTAGTACTGTGTGATTACATAAGTGTGATGCAGCCTGTAATCGAAAAATAAAAATGAAACAAGTCTGAAATAAAGATGTTCCACCTGTAATATAATAGTACATAACCTGCAGCAGGCTGTAAATTACAGCTACACAAGCTGAGTAAAATACATGTGTGAAATATATCCCTGTTTAAAATCTGAAACATGACACAAGTGAGACTGTTGGAAAGGATTATTGTAACCAAGTAAAACATGTCAATAAAGCCTAGAATTAAGTACCATCCTGAATTGTAAAAATAAAACAAGTGAGAGTGTGAGAAAGAGGTATGAATCCACCAATAAAGTTGTAATAACTCCTGAATAAAGTATACTGCAGTCAGTACAGAATGAAATGAATGTGACAGGCACAACCAAACAGTGAAATGTGTGGAATAAAGTACTGAAGCTGGAATGTGTGTCCAACAATTTGGATATGTTGCTGTACGTTTGCAATATGCAGATAGTATGGTTGTATGAAATACCAAACATCCACAGTTGTCTAGAGCCATATAAAGCAAATGTAGCAGGATGCTGTAGCTGAACAGAGCCAGATATGAATGTGTATGAATAAAAATGCAATGTATATTAATGTAGCAGTAACATTCCCATCACCAACATGCATAAGTTTACACATAGGAAACTGTAGTCAGACCTGTAGTGTGTATATATCTGCAGCTAGTAGAAATGTACAGCATATGTATAGGTATTTGAAGTTGTTAATGAAATATTTCTTCACCCTACCCTATAACCACAAATAATCCATTCCACATGAAATGGGTATGTGTCTTCACAAATAACTCCCCTGGACATTTGTCCTGTTGGTTCATACATATTTGCATGTACATTGATGCATGTGCCCTGTTCATACATCCAAACCTGATGGCCTGTTGCCATCAATCAACCCTGCATGTTGTTGGATTGTGTATTGTTGTTCAAATTATGCATGTGTTATGCTTGCTTTTAAATGGCTTGAATTTATGGGTGTTTGGTTAATGTGAATACTAATGCATTCTGTTACAAATAATTGTGAATGGTATTGTACGTTACTAGCCCAAACTGTCATAAAATAATGCAAAACATAGGACGACAAGGAAGGCAGGGTCCAGCGGACTCACCTCTCCCATCTCAGCTGACGAGTGCACCTGGCAGTAGTGCCCAGGCCAGACCCTCCTCTGGTGGCCCTGTGCCACCTGTGGGTGGAAGCATGCAGGGGATGGGGCTCATCCCCCTCTGCAAGCGTGGCTGGAGGAGAATATCCACTCACCCTCCGTAGTGTCCGGACTGTGGTGCATAGGGAGATCAGGCATGCTGTGCTTGGGCCCCTACGCCAGCTTGAGGCACAGGTGGCACAACTCACGGGCATGCCTGCTGCCCATCCTACACAGCCCCCAGCACAGCCCTGTCCTGGGCAGTGAAGGCACAGTGGCAACTGCCCATGGGTGGGGATCTCAGTTCCACTGTTGCCATCTGTGAGCTCATGGGCTCGAGATATCCAAACATCCATCCCCGTCAATTGTGTATCCCCCCCACATGTGTCATACACCACCCCTGTATGCGTCTTGTTTGTCTTGTCTGTTAACCTCCCCTACCTACCTCCCCAGCTATACCGACTTCCTGTACCTGACATACCACTCTCACCTGAAAAATAAAAAAGGGCACCCTGTACCCACAAAAAAATTATGCCCCATACATAGCTGCCCATTTTGCACACATGTCTGCTGGACATGTAAACTGGCATTTACAATTGGCTGTACAACAAATATTGTCCTCACACCTCTCTCAGGGGTGGAAGGTTTCAAATTTCACACCAAATTACAAACATATGCACAGCTGTTGCTGATGAAGAAATGGGCAGCTATGGGCCTTTCCTACATCCCTCCTGCAAAACCCGAGCTTGTTTTCCTACTGTCCTACCCTCTTTGTGCCCCCTTTTTCACCACTTTCCTATCTCCCCATTTTCTTTTCTTTCAAAGAAATTAGCACAGGTGTGCACGACAGTAAGCACGTTTAAGCAGTATTAAGCGGGTGTGCGATTCTGTGCACTTAGCTAAGCATGTGTGTGCGAAGCTAAGCGACAGTGCGCATGCGTGAGCTCTGCGCAAACCAGCGCTAACCCACTTACAACTGCTTAAAAGTGCCTTAGTCACTCTGAATGACAAGGCCTGTAGTTTGCTCAGCAGCAAAATAAAATACCTATGTCAGTCGCGAACCCAGGACCTTGGAAAGACTAGTCTGCATGACTTACCACTAAGCCATGACTGCTATACATATATCATGAAAAACAAAGTACCCACAAATGATCACATAGACAGCAACTCACTGAGTACAGAAAAAGCAATCAGAGACCTTGGGACCCAAGTCGACAGTGACCTCTCATTTGACACCCACGTTGCCAAAGTGGTTAGAAAAACATTCTACCTTGCACACCTTATCATGAAAGGATTCACATCCAGATCCAAGGATGCCATTGTACCCCTATACTCCTCCCTCATCAGACCCATGATTGAGTACAATGCCCCATTTGGTATGTACCTCACCCAGCATTTGCAACAGCTGGAGAGACCACAAAAGTACCTCACCAAGAGGATCAAGGGTCTCCAACATATGTCTTATTCTGCCAGACTAAAGAAACTCCAGCTCTATTCAGTAGCATACCACCTGCTCAGAGGTGATCTCTGCCTGACGTACAAGGCCATGTCCAATCAGGAACTGCTGGACATGCTCCACCTCAAAAAATCCAAATCCATCAGGACCACGAGAGCTAAAGACTTAAACCTCGGCACAAGTATGAATAGGGCATGCTGGAGGGAATAGATTCATAACCCAGTGGCTTTCCATGCTTTGGAACAAGATCCCAGTTCATGTTAGGCAGAGCCCCTCACTGACTCTCTTCAAGAGAAATCTTGATGAGTGGATGGGAGATCGTAAGTTTACCCCAGGGGCACATCTGTGTCACTACTAGACAGGGGCACAGTAAACTAATTCTATTATATAAGGGGACCTTCATTGTGTCACTACTAGACAGAGGCACAGTATTCTAAATCTATTCTGTGCATTTTTGTACCATTTCATGGGGTGGCAAAAGCCACATCACTATGGCTAGTCTTACAAATGCCCCAGGACAGATAGCCTAGTACTAAACTATGAAACTATGAAACTAAGTCTAATACACAAAGCATGTCATGTATATTTACTGTCAAATCTAGTGGATTTGTAAAATAGTACTCTGTGAAGAGAAACCCCCATGCTAGTTGGTAGCTAGTAGGTAATAATGTCACAGTAGTACCTGGCAAGCCACACACATACTCAGAGCAGGATAAACACTGCCATAGTTGAATAGTTAAGAGCCCAGACATAGCAACTGTGACTGAGTTACAGGGATGTCCCTGATGTGAAAACAAATGTCAACTGTGCCCCAATGACTCCCTGTGAAATGTACTAACAGTAGGCAGAAAGGTGTTACAACACATGCAATGGTAACTATGAATTACTGAAAGTATGCACCACTTGCACATCACAAATGGTGTAGTAATACATATGCTCAAAATAACCCACAGTCACAACTGCAGAATATCAGAATATTTCATGGGAGTATCCCACTGATATGTACCATTCCATGAGGCTGATAAAAGATGCACCTGAGAGTATCTGAGGCCTGCTCAGCAGCATGATCAAATACCCTTGTAAGTGTCAAGGCCCACACCATGGCCAGACCACACAGCATGCAGTACCACCCTACCACAACAAACACATAGGGAATTGCTGCCCAAACAGATATAGCAAGCATTACAAGCTGTGAATGTAAATGGAAAATAGGAACGCCATAGCAACACATTACAGGAAAGACACCTAGTAGGCATACAAGGAGTGAATGTAAAGGGCAAATGTTGAAGCCATAGCAACAGATTGCAAGAGCCACTGCTATATACCAGTTACACCACATTTCCCACAGGAATGTACACACACCCATATACACAGTATTACTAGTCGTAGGTGTCAGTTTATATACACATGGAGAAGAGGAAACTGGAGGAAGGAATACTCAGGTTACAGTACAACATGCATTGCAGTGTCTACAACACAGCCTGAAATATGAGAGACATACCAACCCTTACACTCACAGAACAGTGTCCACAGCAAACCAGCATGGTCCCCACCCTGATAATCTGAAAGGGCTACGCCTACCTAACAAACCTTTTTATAGCACTGTCCTGAAATCACAGTGAGAACTACAATCACTACACAACAGGCTGCATGCAATTAGTAAATGCTGGCTAACAATTGGTGCAGAGGCCATCACATGGACATGTGAAGATACCTACAAAAGCATCCTGTACTCCCAGTCCACACATGCAATACTTTCATTGCACCCTCTGGAGGTAGAGACAGAGAGAGAGAGAGAGAGAAGAGAAAGAGAAAGAGAAAGAGAAAGAGAAAGAAAGAAAAATAAAAAGTAACAACAAAACAAACAAGTTGACAGCAGGCCAAGTATCTGAAAGCCTACGCAAACAGCTGCAACAAACACAGGTAATGTAAAGTACTAATATAATAGTCTACATACTTTGAACCCTCCATATGTGTTATTGGTCTGTATCTATGTATATGAAGATGTGCATAGGGCCGGGGACATACTGCAACTGTCACTGAAGGTTGTACATACATATGTATGTGAAGGTAGCTATGTGCACATAGCAATGTAGGTTGTAGTGCAATGTACAATGTAGGTTGTACAGTAATGGATGTTCATCAGTACGTTACTGTGTGTATACATATGTGGAACTAAAAAGGATTATATATATATATATCTATCATGTGTATACATATGTATATCGAGATATGTATGTATATATATATATATATATATATATATAATATGCATATATGTATACATAGATAGAGAGGGATGTAGAAATACATAGACATATATAGTTTCACAGTGTCATAGTTTAGTACTAGGCTATCTGCCCTGGGGCATTTATAAGCCTAGCCATAGTGATGTGGCTTTCGCCACCCCATGTAATGGTACAAAAGTGTACAGAATAGATTTAGAATACTGTGCCTCTGTCTAATAGTGACACAGTGAAGACCCCCTTACATAATAGAATTAGTTTACTGTGCCTCTGTCTAGTAGTGACACAGAGATGACCCCTGGGGTAAACCTATGATCTCCCATCCACTCGTCAAGATTTCACATGAAGAGAGTCAGTGAGGGGCTCTACCTAACATGAACTGGGATTCTGTTTCAGAGTACGGGAAGCCTCTGAGTTATGAATCTGTCCCTCCAGCATGTCCTATTCATATTTATGCTGAGGTTTAAATCTTTAGCTCTTGTGGTTCCGATGGATTTGTATTTCATGAGGTGGAGCATGTCCATCAATTCCTGATTGGACATGGCCTTGTACGTCAAGCACAGATCACCTCTAAGTAGATGGTATGCTACTGAATAGAGCAGGAGTTTCTTTAGTCTGGCAGCATATGACATATGTTGGAAACCCTTGATCCTCTTGGTGAGGTACTTTTGGGGTCTCCCTAGCTGTTGCAAGTGCCGGGTGAGGTACATACCAAATGGGGCATAGTACTCATTCATGGGCCTGATAAGGGAGTAGAATAGGGGTACAATGACCTCCTTTGATCTGGATGTGAATCCCTACATGATAAGGTGGGCAAGATAGGAAGTCTTTCTAACCACTTTGGCAACGTGGGTGTCAAATGAGAGGTCACTATTGACTTGTGTCCCCAGGTCTCTGATTACCTTTTCTGTACTCAGTGGGTTACTGTCTATGTGATAATATGTGGGTACTTTGTTTTTCCCAAAGGGGATGACTATACATTATTTGGCATTCAGTTTAAGGCCATGACTCTGGCACCAGTTGTCCATTGCAGTGAGGCCTTTCTGTAGGATGTATATGTCAGCTGGTGTATCGACTATGGCGCCTAGTATGCAGTCATCTGCGAACTTTGTCAGCCACTACCCTCCCATGTTTGCTTCCACATCTGAGAAATAAATGCCGAACATGTGGGGTCCCAGGACAGAGCCCTGTGGGACACCACTTGTGACTGGCTTTGAGTATGACATGGCTCTAGTGATTTTGACTTTATGGGTTCTATCCTTTAGCCGGTTTGCAACCCATCTTGTGACATATGGATTTACATTTCAGCTGTTGAGCTTGTCTATGATGCCAGAGTGGGGTATTGTGTCGAAAGCTTTAGCCAAGTCCAGGTAGGCTGTATGGACTGCTTTGCCCTCATCAATGGCTCTAGTGACTGTTTTGAAAAAAGTCAACCAGGTTCAAAAGGCAGGATCTGCCCTTTACAAAGCTGAACTGGGTGGGATCAAGTGTCTGTAAGTCCCCAATGTCTCTGTTTATGAGTTCCATAATGAGTCTTTCCATAGCTTTGCAGACCAGGCTGGTTAAGCTTATGGGGCGGTAGTTACCAGGGTCTGTAGAGGTGCCTCTTTTGTGGAGTGGGACTACTGTTGTAGTATGCCAGTGTTCAGGTACATATCCTGTAGTAAGGCTATGGTTAAATAGCATTTTATGTGCGGGTTTAGCTCCTCTCGGAGTTCACGTAGCATGCAACCCGGGATACCGTCAGGTCCCATTGATGCTGTGTTTATAGCTTTGCTGAGGGCGGTTCTCAGCTGGACATCTGAGATGACAGGGAGGTTACATTCAGTTGGGATAAGTATTTCTTCTTTTGGGGGTGAGGGAGGGGAGAAATTTGCACTGAACCTGTCTGCCAGAATGTTGGCAATATCTGTGTGTTCAGTGTATTTTTTGTCATTGTGAACTAACTCTGAACATATCTGAGGGGTTCCTCCCAGGTTTCTAACATAGCAGAAGAAGACCTTATGGTTATCTTTAGTGTCCATAGCGATTTTTCTCTCAACGTTTGTCTTGGATGTTTTTAGCAGAAAAAGTAGCTTTCTACTAGTGCTGATCGGAGATGCCTTCTCTTTATGGGATTTTGCTCTGTCGTGCAGTAGCTTCCTTCTTTTGTTATACAATTTGTTCATGGCTGGGGTCCACCAGACAGGATGCCTGCCCTTGGTGGAGAGGGTCTTGATTTTGAATACAAAAAACGAAAAAAACGAACAAACTTAGAAAAGAAAAACCACGGAGGTCACAAATCACGCTAGTCGAAGTATAAAATTGATATTTTTACTTGTTTTTGTTAGCGCTTTCATGCACTAAGATATGTGCACTTCTTCAGACAAGTTACAATGTTAAATAAAACACTTTTATATAAACCTGTAAAAAGAGCTTGTCATTAACCACTCCCATTATTGCTAAATTAGCCATGATTAAATAATTGCTCTAGACACAAGTTTTGAAATTTACTATGACATTTAAAATACTAGTAACCCATACATTTATATAACCCTGAACAGCCAGCCTACTAAATTAATATGAAAATATTACATATTAAACATAAAAAATATATATGTATATATAAATCTTATAAAAAACACCTTATACTGTTACATATTAGATGCATTTTGAAAAAATCTAAGAATCAATTAATATTATCATATATTTGTTAATAAATAAATCATGTTTATCATTAAAAAATCATCATACATAGTCACAAATTGAGACAAGGAACACGAATGAAACCATAATTTACTAAAAACATTTTTCATCTGTCTAAGGTTTTCATGTTAAGTAAACATTTTATAGAAAACGTGTCATTAATCCCTGGAAATGTATAAGCATTTGTTTTTAATTGCCAAAGAAGTTCGTGTTCTTGTAATTTTAAGTACCATGCACCTCCTCTATGATTTTTATGGACTTTTTCAACCACATTAAACAAAAAACTATGTGAGCTATTGTCAATTATATGCTTGGCCAATGCATTTGATGGATTTTTTTTTTAAATAGCGTATACATGTTCATAAATACGCGTTTTTAATTGACGTTCTGTTTTCCCAAAATAGTATGCAACACATGCTTTGCACTTAGCAAGATAAACTACACCTTGAGTCTCACAACTGTATTTGTCATTAATATAATACTTAATACCTCTAACAGTAAATGTAGAACCTACTTGGATAAATTTGCAGTAATTGCAGTGCCCGCATTTAAACATACCCTTATTGGTCTTAAAAGTTTTTAAAGGGAACTCTAATAAATTCTTAATAGAAAATGCTTTCTTATATACAATAAGTGGTTTAGAACCCAATAGAGAATGAAGTTGTTTTTCTTGTGTAATAAATTCCCAATTATTCTGCAAGACACCACAAATTTGTCTTGCATAAGAATTAAATTGGGTGAGGAAACTAATGTTATAATTAGTCGTACTACGACTGTTACTCTCACTAGTTTCCTCGACAATAGTTATATTTTGTCCTACTTGATCAATATTACTACTTGTTCCCTTGAAAATTGGGCTTATTAAACCAAGTTTCCTTTTATTTTTAACTTCCCAAAAAGCTGCAGTGACCAATTGATTGGGATACCCTCTGTTGAAAAACATTTCACGTAGGTGCCAGCATTCTTCTTCAAATACTTCATCAGTCGAACACATCTGAGATGCTCGAACAAATTGTCCCTTAACCACCCCTTTCTTGGTTTTATTTGGGATTGCATGATCCATGCATTCTTGGAGATGTCCGTAGAAAGCATTTGTGAAGGATTCTGCATTGTAGGATGTGGTTTCCATTGGCCCAGTGGGCTTAAAGGATACAATCTCAGTTTTAAGAAGTGTAAAGTCGGCTTTTGAGAAGTTTTTCACTGTAGTCTTTTGTGTTGGGGATGGAGGTGGGATATGTATATCCAGGGTGATTAGTTTGTGGTCAGATGTCACTAGTGAGGGGTATACTTCCAGTGTGTAGCACATTATCCCCATGTTTGTGATGATCAGGTCTAATATATTATCTCCCCTTGTTGGAGAGGTGACTAGTTGTTCCATTGCATTTCAATTTATGAATTCCAGGAACCTTTGGGCTAGGGTGTTTGGGCTAGAATAATGCACCCAGTCTATGTTAGGGTAGTTAAAGTCTCAAAATATGATGGTGTTTGGTGAGACATTCATATCCTCCAATGTCTTCAGGAAGGCTGAATGGGGTTTCTGAGATTGGGAGTGTGGTCTGTAACATGCTACCAGTTGTATAGCAGTTTTGCCTACGGTTAGTTGCACCTGGATGGTCTCTGATGCTTCATGTGTTGCCACTAACCTGGAGGTGTGGGTGTCCTTGATGAATATGGACACTCCCCCTCCATTTTTGTTTTGGCCCGAGTGTTGGGGCCAAAAAGCATGATACGAGGTAAAGCCTGGTAGCGCTGGGGTGCTCTCAGGAGCCTTGAACCAGGTTTCAGTTACTGCACAGACATCGAGATTGATAGAATATGTATGTACAGATATATGTAATACACACATACATATATAGATATATGTAGATACATATACAGACAGATCTGACTGTCAACAGATATGTCTGTATATGACTATCTCTCTCTCTCTGTCCCACCCCTCTCACTCTCTCTCTCCCTCTGTCTCTCTCTCTCTCTCTCCCTCTCTCCCCATATCTATATCTATATATCTATATCTATATATATATATATATATATATCTATATACATATATATATATATATATATATATATATATATATATACATCCATATATAGATATATATCTATATATATATATATATATATATATACACACACACATATATATATATATATATATATATATATATATATATATATATATATATATATATATACATATATATATATATATATATATATATATATCTACTGAGTGAGGCACATGTGTGCAGATGTATTGCAACAGGTGCCGGGTGACAAAGGCATGGAGTGAACACCAGTGTGGATACTGGAGTACCATACCCCATTCCAAAACACTGACACCAGTAACCACCACATATGTGCATGCCTGCCCACCACTGCATGTGTCAGGGGGGAACAGGGGCAACAAGTGTACAATAGGCTCCCCACTGATATACACAGTGGCACACTAGTCCTGTAATACCTGTACATGGAATGTGTCAGCAGACATGGTGTGTCAGCTATGGACATGTAGGTCACTGTACCCCTCTACACCCCACAATATCCTACACGGTATGTACCTCCCATTACAGCTACAGATATGGAGAAGGACACAGACATATGTAAGTAACTGTGTCAATGCACTCATATTACCTATGCAGAGTGACTGACAAGACCACAGAGCGCACCCAGACTACCTACATAGAGGTTACCACTGCTGGATATACATAGTTAGGTCAAACCCATGACAGTTGTCCAACAACCATGGTAACACCTCCAACATCCACAACCCAAATTACCTATGTCTGTCATCCTTGTCACCGCAGTAAAGAGCACATGGTGGAGGTACAGGTCCCTACCCACAGATAAGACATACCCTGGAATAAACCACACAGCATTAAGAAGCAAGGCTCCCCATGAGTAGATGTCAGACATACCCCTGCTGAATGTTATGCAGATAGGTAATATGCCATATGAGTCACCCTGTGTAACTGTTTGACAGGAGCAGGTATGATCACATCACATGTGTCACAAGGGGCAGGGTAGCAAAACAGTATGCTGCTGTAGGCCCAGGGCCAATAGCATACTACCTACCTAAGACACAATGCACACCCACGAACCCATTGCAAACCAAATATGTGAGGTGGAATTAGTGTGCCAGTGACTGGGTGCATGTTATGTACTGATGTGATTGCTCACCGTGACTGTCTGTCTGTCATGGTAGTGTGTGTCCTTGGTGTGAGGCCAGAGACAGATGTGTGAGGTATTGCGATCAAAACATACTACATTGCCATATGTTGTGCTGTGTTACCCTGTATGTGACTGTGGTATAGGTAGGGTATGGCAAGTAAGAGTAGTGTGCATTACCAGTGAAATATGTAACATGCATTGCATGCAGTGCATGGGTTGATAATGTTCCCCATACAGTACCTTGATACAAACCCCCAGTGTGAGGTTGTGCATTGGACCTGAACCAGTGTGCTGACTGGTGGAGTATACTAGTCTGTCGTATGGAGTGTGCCAGGTACTGTTGCACAGTTGTCGGCTGAGCACTGATATATGGTCATTTACATGTGTATCCCCCAATAGACAGACAGATGCTATATATGGGGGTTAAGTTATATCACTACAGTCGAGTATTATGTGTATTATGTGTGCCATATTTTGCTGACATATATTGCTGACATATTTTTCTTCTCCTTTTCAGGGCTATTGCTCACCAGCAAAACCCTGTGTACTCCGCTGCGGAGGAGGAAGTGATACACCAGAGCCTGGTGCGGGATTTCCTGCACCAACCAGAACCAGCAGGAGAGGGCTGCACTGTGGCAAGACCTGGTCCGTCGGGTAAATGACATAGGCACACATAACCGGACATATGAGCAGGTACACCATCACTGCAGTGATTTAATTAGTAATGTCCGTCAGCATGTGTCGGATATCCACAGGCAACAGCGTGCCACAGGTGGTGGGGTGGCTAGACATCCCCCCCTCACCAGACTAGAGGGACTACTCATAAGTGTTGTGGCTCCAGCATAACAGCAACAACAGCAGCAGCATACATGCGTAATGATGGAGGCTGGAACCACCCAGCAGCAGGACACGGAGCATGCAGATAATATGCCATGTGTATAGTTGACTGTTCTGTACACTATTAGTTTATGCATGTGTGAGGTGTGTCCTCGGTTTGTAGCTGCTATCTTGGTAATTATTGTGCAAGAGTGATATTCTCAATATCAGCAGTAGACCTGTGGAAGCCAACTGTTGCACTACTGAACTGTATCATACTCATAGTATCAATGGCACAGTTGTGCCCACTGACAATAAATGTCTCATTTCTGCAGGTCCCTCTGGTGTAACAGCAAGGCAGCCTATCCATGCTGGTGAGTGAGTAATAACAATACCTTCAATACTCTTGATACTAATAGCAATAATAAGCTGAAGCAGTAGTGCTATGTGTTTGATTGCAGGTGTGTTTGTGTCTGTGTGTTGATATCTCATATACTGAGGAGCATGCATGTGTGTATGTGTGCATGTGTGCATGTGCCCTGTGTTCATGTGTCCATGTGTGCATGTGCCCTGTGTGCATGTGTGCATGTGTGCATGTGCCCTGTGTGCATGTGTGCATGTGTGCATGTGCCCTGTGTGCATGTGTGCATGTGCCCTGTGTGCATGTGTGCATGTGTGTATCAGTGGTGACATTGTGTATACATTGTAAACTGTGTTTCATGTTTTACTCCCACAGGTTCTGGTGCTGCCCTGGTGTTGTGCAGCAGGGAACCTGAATCAGCTGCTATGGATAGTGATAATGATGATACCTGTGTAATGGCACAGGGAGGTGTGCCAGGGTCCGTCGTTGGTCAGCCAATTGACAGTACACAGCTGTCAACCCCATCAATGCACACAGTCATCCTGCCAATACATCCTTTGTCACCAATGTCCCTAGGTGATGGACAGGATACAGTGGGCATTGACCAGGGTAATGTGGTATCGGTGGCACATGCATCCCCACACAGCAGCCATGGCCAGGGTCCTGACATGGTACCACACAGGCAGATGTCCAGGGGTTCTCATGAGAGCATCTGTGGGCGTACTGCCCCTGTCAGACGTGCCCACAGAGGTCTTTCAACCTCAGCTATGTTTCAGGCTGTAATGCAGGCACAGTCACGTATGGAATGATACACCAGACAGGGTCTGAGGGAGCTGAGAGAATGCCGCACAGCTATGAGTGACAGTATGCGTGGTGTTGCGGCTGCCATCCATAATTTCACCGAGGTCATTGACAGACGTTGGGGGGACACATTAGATCTGTTCCACAACTACATGTCCATGAGCCAGGGCAATGGTGGACGGTTGAGGCGTCGACATGGGCGTATGCCAGCAACAGCAGCAGCTGGCAGCCATCGCGGATGAGAACAGGCCCGCGGACGCTCCCATAGTGCCAGCAGCAGCCCCAGCAATGCTGGGTCTGTGCTGTCATCAGACCGCCCCAGGAGACCACGTGCAAGTGGCTCTGGACAGTCCCAACAGGGACCTGTCTCCAGTCACCATCCACCTGCTTCTGATGACAGTACCCAGTCTGGCTTAGTACCTGATATGGTCCGTAGCACTCCTGCCAGGCACAGGTACCGTGTCCATGGCCAGAGACAGTGATCTGTATGACCTGGCAGGTACAGTCTGTGGCTGTCCACAAACACCTGTATATGGCAGCCATGAGGTGGAACTGTGTGCATGCATACACACATGTGAATTGATAACACCTAGGGCTACCGCATACATGCACAGACTGCATCAACATTGCCCCATCTTGTACTGCTGTCCCTCACCAACACACACACACAGACATGTCAATTGGTTGTATCAGTGGCAGACTCAGGCATACCAAGTACACACCCTGTGCATATGATGAAACTGTGCCACCTCCTGCATTCTGTAACATCGGTGCAGGAACAGGTTAACATGGTGCTGATGCACAGGGTGACTACATAGAAGTGTAGTAATAGTATCATGTTGTCAACAGTACAGTGTAATGATATCATTGTGGGTATATCCCAGCATGCCTGATGCAGTTACAGTATGAATGTCATTGTATTGTTTTGTACACCCATAATAATTACCATAGTGTAATGTCTGCACATCTTTGCATACTGGTGGTGAGGCTGTCAACAGAAGGCCACCTACATAGGTAGGGGATAAGAAAATGTAAGTATTGATACTCAATGATGGACATGTCAACTGTGAGTTGCCTGCTGTCCACACTCGACTCTGCAATGAGGATGTTTGAGGATGTTGATATCTGTGCAGTAATACACAACAGGTTCAAGACTCACAAGCGAACCCTAGCACTACAAGGTCACATCTCGTACCATGCATGACAGCCCCAAAACACAGAACTAACTATGACTGGAGGGAGAGTCTCCATACATGTCAAAGATACTGTGGTGCCAGGACAGGTAGCATACATCCTACAAAGTTTGGAACTGCTGAGTGAGGGCTCAGTGTCTGTTATTTGAGATGTGTATTAGTTCAGGTATGAGCACTTGGGTTTCAGGCTAGGTATTCTACATTACGAAGGTACATGGTCTGTACACTTGTGGGAGGTGGGGCTGGACACAGCCCGCCTGACCTGTGACTTTCTGGGTACAGGCTTATAGTGCCTGCATATATGGATTGTTACCTACTGGAAGTCATACACCTTGTTTGTTGTAGCATAGTCTAGATCCAGGCCTGCTGACTGTAGCTTTGTTGGTATGCATGTTTGCTTGATATGTCCCTGAAACACTGATTCCACCTGCAATGCAGATTTACAGCGCCTCTGTGGATCCCTAGTGACATCTGTATTGCTTACTGTACTGATGTCCTTGTCTCACGTGACAGAATGTCACTGTTTGTCCTGTTTGCATGTAAGTTGCCTGTAACACATTGCATATGACTTACCTGGCATTTGCTCACGAAAGCATTTATATATGCCAGCACTAATAAATCAAGAGCACTACACCCTCACATACTCACCTTGAGTACCTTGCTCCCCATTGGCCCTATGTGTTTTTACTTATTATGGGATTCACAATACTATGGCAGCATGTGCAAAGGCACTTGTCAATCTCCTCTCTGGTCCAGTTTGTGAATCTGTGAGTCATGTGGCAATGTTACAGCTGCCTCATGTACACAGACAACCCTCTCCCCTTCAAATAAACGTACAACACATCTGAGAGATGCAACCACATAGCCAAACTGGGTGCTAATCTCTCTTAACTCAGTACTGGCATACCCTGTCAGGTGGAGTGGGATACTACAGTGAATACAATACCAATCTCACATAGACCTGCCATGACAGCAATCCAAACACAGAAACACACAGGAACATTCTTGGAGTCTCAGAACAGCATCCTGCCAGAGCAGCAGACACCAGCGAAGCAGACACACAAGCAAACGTTATGCCAGAACAGAGCATGTGCAACAGATAGCTCACAAAGTCTGTGTGCCAAACAGTCACAGCCCATACGGCTCAACAACACACCTGCTACAGTTGTAATAGGTACCTCTATCATCAGGTACACTGCGGTCCCACTCACCAGGCTGAACAAGGAGAAGGTCACGGTGAGATGCCCATCGGGCAGTATGATCCACCACATAACACAAGCATACAGGTCACTCCAAGGCATGTACAAATATGACTCAGTCATTGTCCGTGCCAGTGTGAATGACCTGTGACGTACCTCCCTGGACTACATGATAGGGGACATAGAGGGGCTCTCTGAGCATGTGGCACAGGCTGGTATGACCCTGACCTTGAGTAGCATCTTACCCTCACCAAGAATGCTGCCACAATATGTAGACAGGATGATCAATTTCTACAATTGCCGTATGTTTCGGTGACATTCAAAGGGGATCCAATGCCTGTCAGCGTGGGATTACATGCTAGACAAGCCACGTTGCTTTGCTAGGGACAGCTTGCACCTGTCACCCATGGGCCGTTGTATATTGGCAGAGGCTCTTGCTACACACATAGTGCCTTTTTATGCAAGGCTCAAATTACATAGCCACCTACACAGGTATCACACGGGATAGGACACTAATAGTAATGCTACTCAATGCCAGCAGTGCAAACCTCAGGATGCATGCAGTGGACACTGTCCTTAGCATGGAGAACAGCAATATCCATGCAGTAACAGACTCCTGGTACAAGGCTCCCAGGTGCACCCCAGCACTGCCAGGTCATACCTCATACCATGCTTGTTGTCCTCTAAACATGCACCAAACCAGAACAGGGGAGATGTATCCAAAGGCACCACAGATACACACACCTCCAGGTTGGTGGCACAGCACAAAGCATCAGAGCCTATCCATGTGCAACTAACAGTGGGTTAGACTGCCTTCAGGTTCATAGCCTGGCACACACCACCCTCCCATACCCAGGAAACCCACTTGGCCTTCCTGACAACACTGGGAATATGACAGTCTCTACAAACACCATTATATGGGTGGACTGCAACTACCCAAACATAGATTGTGAGCATTACTCTAGCTCTAAGACCCTAGCTGAAAGGTTCCTAGCATTCATTCACTGAATTGCTATGGAACAACTTGTTACCACTCCCACAAGAGGTGGACACATGCTGCACCTGTTCAACAACATGTGGACTATATGCTCCAGACCAATCGTGTTTCCCTTGCTGTTAGGATGACACCATATACGACTCACACTGTATATGCACATACCACATGCAGCCCCTGCACAGAACACCACAGTCATACAGTTGTCTAATGCAGATTCCATGTATTCACATGAGGCAGGCTTCAGACATGGGAACTATTGAAGGTCACAGGTACATATGTGTATGTGGCACACACGTACATCATGTGTGCATTGACATTACTGATATGATCTATGTCACGCAATATTGGGAACAACACCCCACACACATGGACAAACTGTGTGACAAAAACACACATGGCATTTGTAGGATACAAACCCCTTCCTAACTGTGTTATGACACTTGTGAGAGATGCAGTAGCAGAGCACGCAATTTGCATTACTGGGAGGCTTGCTTTCTCCTGCTGTACTTATAGTGTGCTGACATCATCAGTGTTTAGACAGTGGAATATGCAGCATGTGGTGTGTTGTACTAGTTGCCAAAAGGGACATTTCTCTTACACATAGAATTGCACACACACTACTCCCCCCCACATACACTGAGCACCTGCTGGATTCAAACCCCTACCTAACTATGTTATGACACTTGTGAGAGACACAGTAGCAGAGCGTGCTATTTGCATTACTAAGGGGCTTGTTTTCTCCTGCTATACTTATAGGGTGCTGACATCATCAGTGTTTAGACAGTGGAATATGCAGCATGTGGTGGGTTGTACTATTTGCCAAAAGGGACATTTCTCTTACACATAGAATTGCACACACACTACTCCCCCCCATATACACTGAGCACTTGCAAGATTCAAACCCCTACCTAACTATGTTATGACATTTGTGAGAGACGCAGTAGCAGAGCACGCTATTTGCATTACTGGGAGGCTTGCTTTCTCCTGCTGTACTTATAGGGTGCTGACATTATCAGTGTTTAGACAGTGGAATATGCAGCATGTGGTGTGTTGTACTAGTTGCCAAAAGGGACATTTCTTTTACACATAGAATTGCACACACACTACTCCCCCCCACACACACACACTCTGAGCACTTGCAGGATTTAAACCCCTACTTAATTATGTTATGACACTTGTGAGAGACGCAGTAGCAGGGTGCGCTATTTGCATTATTAGGAGGCTTGTTTTCTCCTGCTGTACTTATAGGGTGCTGACATCATCAGTGTTTAGACAGTGGAATATGCAGCATGTGGTGTGTTGTACTAGTTGCCAAAAGGGACATTTCTCTTACACACAGAATTGCACACACACTACTCTTCCCCCCACAGTCACACATACACTGAGCACTTGCAGGATTCAAACCCCTACCTAACTATATTATGACACTTGTGAGAGAAGCAGTAGCTGAGTACGCTATTCAAATTACTGGGTATCATTTGTGCTCCTGACATATGTATAGTGTGCTGACATCATTATTTATGAAGAGGTATGTACATCTGTCACTATCCATCAGTAAGGGGGAGAGCAGATATATGCATTAACTTTGCTGAGGCACAGTGGCCTACTGTACTGCAGATGCAGATGCCAAATACACTGTGGATAGCCTTCTGTATTCCCTAGGGACAACAGCCTAGTATTGCACTCTACGGACATATGTTTACCTGTCAGATGCAAGTATCTGTTGCTCATATACTGTTTGTGGGTCTTTATTGCCATAGCTTTCCCTATCTCTATGAACAACGTGTGTACTGTGGCAGATGACTGCATATGAGTGGTATCCAGTAATTTACTTATGTCTCTGTTGTAATTTCACTGTGTGCACTGGGCAGTTTTCTGTATTGTGGGAGGCTCCTGTGTTAACACATACAAATGCCAGATATGTGTGTGCAACTGCTGAACTGTGACATGGCCTAAGTGTGTGAGCATGCCCAGTTCACAGTTTCTATGGCTTCTTTGAACTTTCCATATGTTGGGAATTGTGGTCCATCACATTTGTGTTTGTGTGTGGACTTCATCTATATTTCACATGTACAGTTGAGTGTTGGATGTCAGGTTGTGTTCTTACTGCCCAACTGCTTTGTGTCTGAACCTAACAGGCATTATGCTGTGCCTGCAGGGTTGCCATGGGATAGTTTGCATACAGTTGTCAACATCCTTTCATACTGACCAAACAGTGTATTGTTGTATAGTGTACTGGTTCAGTACTTTCACTGTGGTGGACAGTATCATTGGTTTCAGTCCTATCACTGCTTGTAATATTTATGGTGAGCACACCAGACTGGTTGAGGGCCAGTTGTGCAGATATGACCATGTTGCAATTTGTTCAGATATGGACAACATAGAATAGGATTGTCCGACATTGTTAATGTATTCCACAACTTGTGTGGACAGTGACAAACAATGGCCATGTGCCCTAGGCCATTTGCAATGCTAGTCAGAGAGTGTTTGTCCTTCTACACACATATTTACTGGTGTTTGCCATGACATATGTCAAGGTTAGTGTGCTGTGCCTCTGTCTACCCGTGACATACAGGTGATATCCAGGGTACACCTACCATCTCCCATCCAGTCATCATGATTCCTCTGGATGACAGTCAGTGAGGGACTCCCTGGATAACCTGTACTGGGGGTTTAGTCATGAGTGGAGTGAGCTTCTGGGTTATGGACCAATCGGTACAGCATGTCCTGTTTATGTCTGTGCTGGGGTTCAGGCCTGTCATCTGCATAGGTCACCAGCATTCAGATTTTACATGGTGCCAGATGTCCATTGATTCCAGCTTGGTCATGGCTTTATACATCAGGCACAGATCACCTCCAGCCAGATGGTATGGCACTGTGTGGAGCTGCAGTTTGTTTAATCAGGCAACACATGGCATCTGTTACAGCTCTGAGATCCTCCTGGTGGGGTATTTGTGGGGTCTTTCCAGTTGATGCAGGTGTCTGCTAAGGTACATCCCACAAGGGCCATTGTACACAATTATGAGGCTGCTGATGGATGACTGGAGAGGCACGATGACCTACTCTGACCTAGCTGTGCTTACCTTCATGATTAGGTGGGTATATGGTATGTTTCTGTAACCACTACAGACACATGGTTGTCACATGCAGGTTATCTATCATCTTGTGTCCCCAGGTCTGTTATTGCTCCTGATGTACTTAATGGGTTAACACCTATGTGGTTATTTGTAGCCATGTACTGTGTTTCCACAGGGGATGACTATACACTATTCTGCATTTAGCTTGTTGACATGGCTGTGGCACCACTTGTCTGTTTCTATGTGTGCCTTTTGTAGGATGCTTGTGTCAGCTGGAGAGTCTGATATGGTGGGCAGTTTGTAGTCATCTGAGAACCTGTTCAGACAGAGTCCTTCCATGTTGGTCTGTACCTATGTGACATATATAGCATACAAGAGAGGTCCCAGGACCGTGCCTTGTGGGATGCCAGTTGTACCTGGTTTGTAGTCTGACATGGCTGCAGCATGTCTGACCAGGTCAGTTCTGTCCTTGCACTGGTTTGCAACCCATCTACTTGGATAGGGGTTTATAGTTAGGCTGGTGAGCTTATCTGTACTGAACAACTGGGGTATTGTATGGAAGGGTTTAGCAAGGTCCAGATAGGCTGTGTGAACCACATTCCCCTCATCAATGGCCTTGGTGTGTGTTTCACATGAGTCAGACATGTTTAAGGGGCAGGATCTGCCCTATGAAAGCCACACTGGGTAGGGTCCAATGTCTGTAGGTACCCATTCTCATTATTTCTGGGATCCATGATCATCCTATCCATTACTTTGCCAACCAAGATAGTCAGGGTTGAGGGGTGATAGTTTGCAGTATCCATTCAGGCACCACCTTTGTGGTGAGGGACCACTGTTGCTGTACACTGCTCTTTGGGTACATATCCTGTGGTAAGACTGTGAGTGCACAGTAGTGCTATTTGGTGTTCCTTTCTTCTTACAGTACTTGTTGGACACAACCCAGGACACCATCTGGTAACATTGATGCTGTGTGGTTTGCTTTGTAGATGCTGGCTGTTACCTCAGCATCTGCAATATCAGGGGGCCAGCACTCTGCTGGGAAAGATATTTGGCAGTTTGGTGCTGGTGGGGAGTTTGCAAAGAATCTGTTTGTTTGGATGTTGGCAATGTGTGTGGGTTTGGTGTATTGTTTGTGATATTTGAGTACTGCAGAGCATATGTGTGGATTATCACCATGGTTCCTACCATCAGTTAAGACAGCTGTGTGATTATCCTTTGTGTCCTGCACAATTTGTATCATCATAGGTTCATACTAGGCTATCTGCCCTGGCCATGTTGGAGCATAGACAGACTGTGTGTGTTTTTCAACACCCCTTGCAATGTGCATATTATGCCCATTTGGGGTTTACTTTACTAGATGTGACACAGGGATGGCCCCCAGTGTACACCTACTATCTCCCATGCACATGAGCGAATTTCTCTTGTTGTGTATGAGTGTGGAGCTCAGCCTATCATGGACTGGGATTCTGTTCCAGAGTGTAAGGAGCCTCTGGGTTATGGACCTGTCCCTCCAGCACATCCTATTTATCTATGTGTGGAGGTTCAGATATCTCACAGCAAGAAACTTTGGTGTTAGCCACAGTGTACACCTTCCATTTCTTGACTTTCCCATGCTTATCTGTTGACACTCCTCTTTCTATGCTGTGTGACTGACATCTTTCACATACCACTTTGCTCCAATGAGCTTGATTTCTTTCTAACATTCCCCCCTGTGATGTCACCTATCTCCTACTCTGTTACTCCCCCTTATCTACCTCTTACACTACACGGGATGTGCTCATTTGCTATGTGACAGTGCGATTCACTATCCTACCACTCATTTACATAGGATTGCCTACTAATGCTTAGTTACGTGTCTTACACTCAGCTTCCCCCCTTAGCAACCACTAAACGGTGGCCATGTTGTTTTTGGTCTGCTAGTCCCTGCATTGTAAATCCATGCATTGCATAAAACCCACATTTGTGGGTTTCAAATCTTTATTTTTATGTCTTATTTAGCGCAGCCCGTTTGCGCGGGGCTGTGCTGCGTTTAAACCTCACTGATCGCCAAAAAAAAAATTATTTTATTTCATGTTTGCATCGGGTTACCGTGCCAATGGCCACATATTTGGCCATTGGCATGCTGCCTGATACATATGCACACTTTATTTGGAGCTGTCACGGCTCCATTGTGTTATTTGCAGAAACGTACTCAGTTGTCAACTGAGTATATTTCTACACCTAACACGACTCTTACACGGGCTGGTTTCAGCTTCGTGGATTGGTAATCTACCTCATTTGCATGCCTTTCGGCTGCAAGTGAGGTAATTAGCATATCCACACCCTGCCCGTGTAAGAGACATTTTAGCTGGTCTCTTACATGGTATTTCGGGCTATTCCTGGATCGCGATGGCTGCATGGAGTCTTACACGACTCTTAGACTCCGTGCAAGCCATCGTGAATCCTGCCCCCTGTTTTCTCCATTTTTATATTTTAATGGGTATCATTGTTGTAATGGAGAGTTGACTCCATACTTTGCTAAGTGTGCCTTTACAATCAATTATAATGTTACAAAACATGCTCAGTGTCCAGGGGCATCCCTTTCACCTTCTGCTATGTAAAGTGAGATGCTTGTTTTCAAGGAAGATCCACATACATTATTCATCTTCATGAGTGTTAATGGAGCTAACTGGAATTACTTTACTACAGCATGGCTATGTGTGGCTTAACAAAGTGCCACTGGACTCCTTCTGTGTAATAATTCCATGGGGGACCTCATAGCATAACCAAAAGCTTATAAGCTTTCTAGTATACTGCATAGAATGATAGAATTATATAGTACAAATCACCAGTATTTCCTTACCCAGATTTCCTTTATGCTGTTCTGCTTGCACAACAAGTTTAACAAACCAAACTGATGCTGTACTAACAGTGTGGGGGAAAAGGTTTGCAATGATTTTGCACCATCCATGTTTTATATATCTACATTATAACACTGAAAATTTATAAAACTGAAATTCATAAGGTTGAACCCATTTCACTGAAAACATTCTCCACAAGAAATATATGTTAAAAACATGTTTTTGCAGGGGTAGCAAGCCCCCCTGCATTCCCCACACATCTGCTTACTTATATACACTAGCTCCATGATCTCACAACTGTGCAGAAAAAACACAACACAGAGTGTATCAGTACTCAACAGCAAACATGGACATATACGGATCTGGGTATACAACATGATGCTGACCATTGCAGTTCACACATACTGTCCTAGACTCACATCCATAATCACTCATATGATAGGAAATGATGCCACTGCATGCATTCTACACAATTCTATACAGTTCTACACTTTTCAGTGAAATGGGTTTTCAGTGTTATGAGTTATCAGTAAGTTGGATTAGACCTTATGACTTCCAGCATTAGGGATTTTTAATGTTATGATAGACACTCCTCTCTCTCTCTCTCTCTATATATATATATATATATATATATATATATATATATATATATGTATAAAATATATATCGAGAGAGAGAGAGAGATATGCAGTATTAAAAGAAGAGCGTTATGAAAAAGTATTCCAGATCTTACATGAATACAAGATAATGTAAATAATGTTGAAGTAGCTTGAAAGCTAACATTGTACAAAGAAAGGACAGATGAAATGTAATTACACCACTGCTAAAAAAATAATATGATACTCCAGATAAAACTACAAACTACATTAAAACAGTGATATCAGCATTTACTGTAAAGTGTAACTAAATAGAGGGAAAGAAAGAGGAGGGAGAGTGGAGTGGAAAACTAAGACGTGACAGTTTTGTATTGACTGACGGCCTTATTTTTAGGAAAATTGTAAGCTGAGATGTGAGTCATCTTGTTTTCTCTGAACTCCTTACTGCTGTAATAATTTGATTTGAGACAGTATTGTATATTCTCTAAGAACATCCCCAAATGGTAATTAAATATCAAAGACTGTTGCCTTGTTTCACATATTTAGTGAAGATTGCACATATCACCAGTGAGGCACAGTTGCGACAACATGATATACAAATTCCAAGTGTCCCGAGGCATGTCGCCCATCTATGGGGATCCACTTTCAACATCCTAGAAATTAAGGTACATTCCTTTGGAGGGATAATAATAAAGAATACATAAGGTCACAAACCTTTATTTCACTTGGTACCATTATGGTACATTAAAAAGCCTTACATTGTACACATACTGTATGTCAAAGCTATAGGTGTGTGAATTTTGTAGCACTAGTTCATAGATCATCAGTGGAAAATACATTTCATATACAATCATGACACAACATGTATCACTGTTGCAGTGTGATACTTTTTTTCACATCATTTAATATGGGAGCTTTAGGCAACTCCATACACAGTCAGCTTTTTTGGGGAGAGTGCAAATCAGTTACCATCTGTTATCATCATGAGACATGTCATAAATTTACATCCTGATTGTAATGACATTGTGAAAGATTTTCTATGCAGGACAATAGCAATAACAGATTTTATTGGGAAGCCATTTTGTGTAACTGCAGCTCTGCTGCTGCTTGTTAATTTGCATGAAATTCAACATGATCAGAGCCTTATGCTGGATATTAGACTGTCAGTTTCCCTACGGTTAAGAAAAAGAACATTACTTAACATGCATGTCAGACTGAGCCCTGACTACAGCTGCACTCTCGTGCCATTTTAATAGCTTACAATTTAAGTCAACACTCCTATAACAGAGTGAGATGTTTTGTGCTTACTGATAGCACTAGAATGTCTTATCAGATGATTTTTACTGCAAATCATCATACCTCATTTCATTCAGTCTACAACTGCATGAAAATGCAATGCAGTAATCATGCTATAAAGGAATGAAATATACTAACAACACTTGTATTTCTGTTGACACAGGGTTTATTTTCAAAATTATGTTGCGCATTTGAAAGCTCTGTTAGCAAAATAAAAAGTACATCAAACATAAATAATAAATATCTTTCATTCTATAACTTTATAAACATTTTATATGTATTAAATACCTGCACAGCAATTGACTAAAATAGGTAAGGAATGGTAAATAATTTCTTCAGCCAGAATCTAATGCATATTGTTCATTTGCAAATATAATCTGTCAAAAGAGTCTGGTTACCTCTTAATGCAATATGTTTTTAACCTAATATCTGCCTGTTATAGGCGAGAAACAGACTTGGCAAAATTTGTCTATTAAATAATGCATTGTGTGCTAAGGACCAGATGTACTCAAGGATTCATGTCTGATTTGTTATGATTTAGAAACTATGAGGTGTTGTCTGCCTTTAGCTTTGCTAGTGCTTTGCGTGAATTTAGTTATGTTCTTATTAAGGTTACATTTAGTTCTTGCTTGAATTTACTCATGTTCTTATTAAAGTTACATCTAGTTATTTATTTTTTATTTATTTTATTTTATTTTATTTTACATTTGTTGACCGGGCTAGTCTAACTGGATATATGTCTATTTTCAGTAGAGGCCCGGGGAGATAAGCTCCGTGAAAACAAAAACAAAATCATATATACAAAAACTAATATATACAATGCACATTGCAGGTACAGTACAGAGATAATCAAAGAGGGCAGAAATTCATAACATAGTGCAAATAAATGCAGGTACAATATAAAACGCAGGTTCAATATATAATATAAAAAAGAAGGCAGCTTATTATATAATTATATTATTAAAAATGTTGTCACAATAATGTTTCCAGAAGATTTAAGTAACAGTATTTAGAAGGACAGGGTTTTGTTGTTATTAAGGAAAATAGAACTTGATTAATGAGAAGTAGCGGGTCGGCAGAACCAGGTTAGAAGAGCTAGTTGCTTAGTCAGGTTTAGTACAGGGGCACAACCAGTGTGTTCTGAGGAAAAGTTTCAGTTTGATTTTGAAAAGTGATATAGAGGGAAGTGAGGAAAGTTCACCGGGAAGAAGGTTCCAGTATTTTCCAACAGTATTAGAGAAGAGAGAGTCCCCAGCCCTGTTGCTTGATTTACAATTATTTACAAGAAGTTTATGTGATGATCGTAAGGTCTTCAGATTATTATAGGGGATGATGAGAGTAGATAGTATAGGGGTATTGGAAGGTTGGTAAAGGGTTTTATGGGCAATGGTCAGTTGGTGGAATTTAAGCTGATTTTGTATTTCAAGTCATCCTAGCTGCTTTAGATTATAACAGTGGTGGGTTCTGAATGGGTTGCCTGTAGCAAATCTGGTTATGTTATTGTAGGAGTTTTCCATTTTATTGAGGTTGTTTTTAGATAGATTAGTATATATGGGTGAGGCATAGAGGAGAGTAGATATTAGATGAATGTGAGCAATAGTTATTCTAGCTGCAGGAGAAAGGAAGGGTTTGATCCTGTAGAGGGAGCCTAGTTTTCTGTAACAGTTTTTAGACTATTATTGATATGGGTGTTGAAGTTAAGGTTGTTGTCTATGGTGATACCTAGTAGTTTGGTAGTTGGATCTGGGGATATGAGAGTACCATTATTAGATGTTACTGTGAAATCTATTGGGGAGGACTTCCGAGTAGGAGTAAAAAGGAGAAGTTTCATTTTTTGGGGTTCAGTAAGAGACAGCGCTGTGTAACCCATTATTCAACTGTGTTAAAACACCTTTTGGGTAATGGAGTGAAGTTCAGATATAGATGTGGCTGAGCATATAAGTGTGGAATCGTCTGTGTATTGTATGCATGTAGCTTGGGGGATTGCTAGGTGAAGGTCATTTATAAATATAGAAAAAAGGAGGGGTCCTAATATGGACCCTTGAGGGACGCCAAGGTGGGTAGATAGAATGTTGTGCCAAAGCACAGCCTGTTGTCTGTTATCTATGTAGGACTGTAACCAATTTATAGCAAGTGCATCTAGTGACAGTGTTATGAGGATATTTATAAGTATCTGGTGATTTACCATATCGAATGCCTTGGACAGATCGATAAACAGTGTAGAGGAAAGCATATTGTGGTTACGGTTTTTGTTAATACAGTCAGTAAAGGAAAGGAGGGCAGTAGTAGTGCTGTGGGAAAGTCTGAAACCATGTTGACAGCTGGATAGTAAATTATTTTGGATTAGGTGGTCTAGCAATTGCCTGTGGATGCATTTTTCCATGATCTTTGCCAAAGGAGAAAGTAGGGCTATGGGACAGTAGTTGGAGAATTCAGTAGAGTTTCCTCCTTTATGAAGGGGGATAATATGGGAGACTTTCCAGATGCTTGGGATGTGTCCTTCATTATGGTTCTATTAATCAGAATGGAAATGGGACAGGCAATGGATTTGGCTGATTTCTGTAGATATTCAGCAGGTAGTTGGTCTGCTGAAGGAGAGCATGGTTTACGTTTTTGGATAAAGGAAAGAATATCTGTTGTTGGGACTGGTTGGAAGAGAAATGGAGGGGGTGGGCTAGTGTTCGAGTTAGATATAGCTAAGCTATGAGATGATAACTGACTGACAAGAGTTTGACTGGCCTCAGTGAAAAAGGTATTAAAGGCATTGGCAGTATGCTTGGGATTTTCCAGGTCTGTGCCTTGTGGGTTTGGTGTGATGGATTGACCTGGGTGTAGTAATCGGTTAATACTTGTCCAGAACTTTTGTGGTTTATTATGGTGAGTCTGCTGGAATTGTAGTTAGTAGTTTCTTTCGTCACACAGTATAGCTTTTTTAGTGTCATTTCTCAGCTGTCTGAAGTTTTGTTGGTCTACAGGGTTTTTAGTCATTCGATATTTATTCAGGCATTTATTTCTGAGATGGATTTTTTGCTTGGTTATGGATATAAAAATTAACTCACAGAACAAGTGAATACAGTGATATCAATAACCATTTTGGATCAATTATTTTTAAACCTTTTATTGCTTATAGCAAAAAATAATTCACTATATGCCACTCTGTTATAAATTTTCATACTCAGTGCTGTAATTTTAGTGTTGATTGGTTGAGTGTGACACGTTTTTCTAAATTCGATTTTTTTGTTCAGTAAAGCAGCAGTACTTAGTTCTGATGAATGTTGCTATTCCTACTTTAGTAACTGTATATAAACAATAACACAGGAAAAGACAAACCGAGAGTGAAAGAAAGAGAGAATGAGGGGGAACCTATAAATATTATCTAATGTACTTTTACAGCACCTTTAATTTTCAGTTGTCTGTTAGATGCATCCTGAGTGAGATGTAATAATTGTTATCCAGTGAAAGCAAAGCAGAATGACGTGGATATAAGCAGTTATTCTCTAGACACACAAAGGTGTAGGTTTAAGAACGGTTCGTTATTAAAGTTATTATTCACTGAGCCTTTTTTGTCTATGTATGGCATTTGTTTGCTCGTGTGTATGCATATGCATGCCATATACAGGAGCTGTGCATTACCCACCATACTGGTGACATGCTTCATGGTCATAATGACATGCTCAGCTATTGTCAGCATGGTGGGTAATGCATTCCTCAATGGCAGCAATTCACAGACGTGTTGCTAACTCCCATTGTGGCTGCCACACTACTGCATTACACATGGATGATATTTGTGTGTGTGTGTGTGTGTGTGTGTGTGTGTGTGTGTGTGTGTGTGTGTGTGTGTGTGTGTGTGTATATATATATATATATATATATATATATATATATAGAGAGAGAGAGAGAGAGAGAGATCTCTATCAGTTGATCAGGTTTTCAGAAACTCAAAATCCATATCAGCAAGACAACATGATCAGTTTTCTGAAGACAGATTATCCAAGGAAAAGGAAAAATCTTGCATGGACCATCTTCACATGAAGAACAATAACTTTTAGTTATGTACTCACCATAACTTCAGATGTTTGGGATCCATCTCGCCTACATTCTGACTGATGGGTTCGGAGCCGATCCCTCGGCTCCGACTCGGCACGCTTATGCTATAGAGCGAGGCCTCTAATTGGCTGAGCTATCTTTATCCCAGGATGCACCACCACTAATCCTCCAGATCTTGTTTGTCCGCATTCATGCACACATGCACAACTCGTTTATATGACATTGTTAGATGTTTCAAGATGAAACAACAGGATTCGGACCTTCTGATATCCTCTGATCTCCAAGGAAGGGGGAAGGAGGGTGGGTTATTAGGAATGTAGGCGAGATGGATCCCAAACATCTGAAGTTATGGTGAGTACATAACTAAAAGATGTTATGTGATCCTATCTCGCCTACATTCTGACTGATGGGACAGCTTCCCTAGCACCTAAATCCCGGGTGGCTCATTGGAAAACACTCCTGAGCACTGTGGAACCAAATGAAGCTCGTCCTCTAGATGCCACATCTAATTTGTAGTGGGAAATGAAGGTGTGCGGGGAAGACCATGTAGCTGCAGCACAAATGTCACCAATAGCAAGCTTAGAATGAAATGCTACCGAAGTAGCCATAGCCCTTGTAGAATGAGCCTTGACAGAGGTGGTAAGCTCTTTGTTAGAATAAATATAAGCTTGAGTAATACAGTCCCTGATCCATTTGGCAATAGTGACCTTTGTGACAGCATTGCCCAATTTGTTTTATACAAAGGATACAAACAACTGATCTGTTTTCCTTGATTGTTTGGTCCTATCTAAATAAAAACGTAACTGTCTGTGGACATCTAGTGTGTGGAATATAAACTCCGCTTTATTAGAGTATTTTGGGAAAAAAACTGGAAGCTCTAACGATTGTTGCAAGCATAAAGTAGAACAAACTTTAGGAACAAAGGAAGGATTTGGTCTGAGGGATACCCTGTCTGTATGAAGAACCAAGTACGGGGGTTTCACTGACAAAGCTTGAAGTTCTGAAACCCTTCTGTCTGAAGTAATCGCCACTAGAAAGGCTGTCTTCCATGATAGAAACTTTAGATCACAGGTAGCTGCTGGTTCAAGGGGAAAATAAGTCAAGGCACGCAACACTATATCGAGATCCCATGGAGGTGCTGGATGAGAAATTGGAGGTCTTAATAGAGCAGCACCTTTCAAGAAGGTCTTACACAATCTGTTGCTCATTAAAGGTGGGTCTATGGATTCATGAAAATTAGAAATTGCTGCCAATTGTACTTTGATGGTAGAAACTGAAGAGCCTTGATTGAAAAGAGAGGTCAGGAATTTTAGTACTTCTGCTACGGGAGTAGAAATGGGGTCCAGGCCCCGGAGTTGAGCCCAAATAGCAAAACTTTTCCATTTGCTAGAATACATTTTCTTTGTAGCAGACTTGTGGGCTAAAGATAATATGTGCACAACATCTGGATCCAGTGTATGACTCCTGACTATCGTCGGAAGAGGAGGAGCCAGGCCGTCAATTTTAAGGTGTGTAGGGACTGGTGTAATAGTCCCGACTGATGAATCAGTAGGTCTGGGACCTGGTCCAGGAACCATGGACCTTCCAGAGCATGTTTCCGAAGATAGGGAAACCACACTTGACGAGGCCAGTAAGGAGCAATTAAGATCATCCTGCTCCCTAAGAGAGATGCCTTTTGAATCACCCTGGGGAGGAGAGGAACTGGAGGGAAGGCATAAAGCAGGCCGGTGGGCCAAGGATGGACTAATGCGTCCATGGGGCTCTTCCCGAGCCGGGTTAGGGAGAAAAATTCTTTGCACTTCGCATTCAGAGGAGTCGTGAAGAGGTCGCAACACGGAACTCCCCATTCGCTGAAAATCTGCCTTGTAACTGTCATATTCAGAGACCATTCGTGAGGAGAGAGGATAGTTCTGCTCAATCTGTCGGCTATGACATTGGACTTGCCTGGTATGTGAGTAGCCACTAGGAAGCGTTTGGTCGAGACTGCCCATTCCCAAACTCTCATGGCTTCTCTGCAAAGAGGATAGGCTCTGGTCCCTCCCTGTTTGTTCAGGTACCAGACAACTGACATGTTGTCTGAGTGAACAGCAATTACGCCCTGAGGGAGATAATCGTGAAGGGCTTGAAGGGACAGGAGTACTGCCCTCATTTCTAGGATGTTGATGTGAAGAGGGGTCTCTTCCGGGTGCCATTTGCCTTGGACTGACCTGCCCAGGGAATGCCCCCCCACCCCATCTGGGAGGCGTCCGTGGTCAAAGTGGCCACTGGAGGAGGAAGAACAAAGGGTCATCCCTGATCCAAATTGGAGGACACTAGCCACCAGCGAAGGTCCCGTTTGCAAGATTCCGTGATCCGTATGAGGTGATTGAGAGGGAGTTCCTGAAAGGACCATTGAGTTGAAAGAAGCCACTGGAGGATTCTCATGTGCAACCTTGCCAAGGGAACTAGCAGAACCGTGGCAGACATGGATCCCAATAGCTGCAGGACCATTCTGGATGGGGCTTTGGACCTGGGGAGTAAGGCTCGAACTTGATTTTGAATGGTTTGAATTCTGTCTGTAGGTAGATAGACCCGCATCTGGTTTGAATCTATCTCTACCCCTATGAATCTTATTCTTTGAGATGGCCGCAACACAGACTTTGGCCAATTGAAGGTGATTCCAAGGGAATTGCCCAGTGATATAGTGGCTTGTAGGCTCCGCAGAAGTAGATGCTTGGAGGTGGCAGTTAGGAGCCAGTCATCTAGGTACGGAAACACCTGGAATCCTAGACTTCTCAGGTGAACAGTCACTACTGCCAAGCATTTGGTGAACACCCTGGGGGCTGTGGTGAGACCAAAGGGCAGTGCACGGAACTGAAAATGACTGCCTCCTAGGCTGAAGCGCAGATGTCTCCTGGACGTTTGATGTATTCTGATATGATAATACGCGTCCTTGAGATCTCTGGAGCACATCCAAACACCCTTCTCCAACAATGGGAGAATGGTTTGTAGAGTGACCATTCGGAACTTGGACTTCCTGACTGAATGGTTTAGGATGCTTAGGTCCAAAATGGGCCTCAAGTCCCCGGTCTTTTGGCACCAAAAGAATCTTGAGTAAGTCCCTAATCCGATCTGGTCTGCGGGACCGGTTGGATGACTCCTTTTGCAGCAGCTTTGAAATTTCTGAGGCTGCGGTATCCCGCTGACTGGGTGGCGGTCCAGGATTTTTGGACTGGGGCGAGAGAATGGGATGGAGTAACCTCTGGCGATAATCGAAGCACCCATCGGTCCTGAGTGATCCCTTCCCAGGCCTTCAGGTGCTTCAAAACGACCCTGACTGGCTCCGGAGCAGCACAGCCGGGCAATCCCTCAGGGACTATGAAAAGCTGAAGAGCCACGAAAGGACTCGCGGTCTCCAGTGTTGCGAGGGCCTCTGCCGCCTCTGGGATGGCATCTTCCGGATGAATTTCCCCCTCCTCTGCCTCTGGAGGGGGAACCTTCCTGCTGAGAGGGGTAAGACTTCTGAGATCTACGGAACCACATCTTCCCTACTCTTTTAGCCTTGGGATAAGGCCGAAAGGGAGTGGAAAATTGTGCCCCTATGGCAGTCAGAGTCTTACCCTCCTGTTCACAGTGGGTAAGTGTGTCTTTTACCTTGGGTCCAAACAGTGAGGACCCATCAAAGGGGGCATCGGCAAATGAAGACTTAAAGGCCTCCGCGAAATGACACAGGTGGAGCCAGGCTTGTCTCCGTAGAGCAATGCCTGTACTGCGCTCTA
This sequence comes from Protopterus annectens, assembly GCF_019279795.1. Lineage (NCBI taxonomy): Eukaryota > Metazoa > Chordata > Ceratodontiformes > Protopteridae > Protopterus > Protopterus annectens. The sequence continues at coordinate 566,539,241 of NC_056737.1, forward strand.
CTCGCCCCTTCGGCCGCATATGAAATGAGCCTCATGGACGAGTTCGAAATGGACGACATTGTAGCCAGCTGAGATCCACCCGTCTGGGCCAGCTCCTCAGGCAGGTTACCCAAGAGGGTATCGGAAAGCTCCTCAATCAGATCCCTCTGAAATCTCGTAAATGCGTCAGGTAGTTCAAAGACCTCAGTGTAAAGGTCGCTGAACTAAGGGTGCGCTTACCGTACCGATCCATGCTCCTAGACTCCTTATTAGGAGGATGGACGGACGTAGAAGCCTCTGCTACATCTTGCTGGGTAGCAGATGCCACCACCATAGCATCTACAGCCACACCTTTCGTAAAGAACTCTCTATCTGGGGGCGCCGAGAGAAATTTGTTCGGATGAGCGGGCACCGGTTCCACAGAGTCTGGGTGTTCCCACGCCCTTCAACAGATCAAATCCAAGAGCTCATCGAAGGGCAGAGACACCCAGGAGGCAGAGGGCTGAGCCCCGAAGGCCTTCAGGAACACCGACTCATCAGCAGAGGGAGGTTTGGATTGCCAGCCGCCTCGTTGTTTTAGGGCTTCCAGGATGTCTGCAAAGGAGACATCATCCGAGGACGACTTGGGGGACCCCTCTGCATCATCGAGATCAGTGTCAGATGTCAAAGACTCGTCAGGGGAGTCAACGTGCTTCCTCTTGCACGTTCTCTTCCTGGGAGGTTCTTCCGAAGAGGCTTCAGAAGGACCTCCAGGAGGGGAAGAAACCCCAGTGGGGGTAACCTGAGGCCCAGGGGCTCCGCTGTCTATGGACAGGGGGACTGCCAATGACCCAGTCTCCAAATGTAGGGAAGGAGCTGGGGAAACTGTGGAGGTAGCCAAGGAAGATTTGGCTAAAGCACTCCTCATAGCCCTGAAGGCGGGACCACCAGAATCCTGGGAGGGTCCCCCCTCCATGGCCACGACAGTGGATGGTACTCCCGCCACCGACGCACCAAGAGGGAGACTTGGGACTGAAAGCATCAATCCCGAAGCCTCCCCCCCAGGGCCGAAGGAAGAAGTCCGTGCACTGAACTCCGACCCAAGAGCCGGAGTTGGAGCAAGGGTCGGGCCCGACCCTAACACCTCCACTGGTTCCACCAGCACCTGCTCCAATGGTGCCGAAGCTGTTGGAGGAGGAAATACAGTAGGGGGGTGGACCATCGGCTCCGAAGCCAAATGGGCTGGAGCCGAAACCATCTTTTGGAACACCGGAGACTGGAAGAGTCGAAGGAGCACCCTGTCGGTGTCCGAATCAGACATCTTGGATGATCTCGAGGATACCTATCAGGCCCGAACCAATTTCTCCATCGGCTCCGAAGGGCTCGGGGACCGGCTCCGAAATGACTCAACAATTATCGGCTCCGAGGAAACTTTCAAGGAAATTTCCCTCGGTGCCGATAAGGACTTCGGCTCAGAGGGGGAAGAGTCTGAGCCGATGACCCTTATCGGCTCCAATATCAGTGGAGCCAATGAGGGTGACCCGCCTCTCGATGCCCCAGACCTCGGCTCCGAAACCAGAGGGGTCGAGGCTGGAGGCATCGAGGCAGACCATGCCGACCTCGGCTCCGAAGTCCGTGGAGCCGATGGAGAAGTCTGCTTAAGTTTTCCTAGCGGTCGGTTCCGACTGACTGGTCGGAGCCGACGCTTTCCTCTTTTTAGAAGGAGACAGAGAGGAAGATAAAGCCTCCTCGAAGGAAGGCTTGATTAATCCTTTGAGGATTATTTTGTTTTTCCTCTCCTGGAGGACTCTGGAGGAAAACGCATGGCATGCACTGCACGATTCTTGCAGATGTTTTGCACCTAGACAATAGACGCACGAGGAGTGGTCGTCCGTAATGGACATTTTGAAGCCACACCTCGTGCACTTTTTAAACCCGGAGGGTTTATGCTCTTTAGACATAATCAGGCTAAAAAAACAGATAACCACAACTAAACAACAAGGGTTTGACACACAAGAACAAAAATATATATGCCACTAGATTAGTGTTAAATATTTAAACTAAAGAATTTTTTTTTTTTTTTTTTTTTTTCAGACAAGATTTCAAAGAGAAAGAAAAAAGGGAGAAAAAGAGGGTCAAGACCCTCTAACTTAAACGGGTACTTGACCCACACACAACCACTAAGGTAGTAGTAACCACAGGGGAAGGCCCCTCTAACTTAAACGGGAACCTTCTCCGACAGGAAAAAACACGAAAATTTCAACCAAATTCCACAAAAACACTCGTACACAAAGAATAGCCATTAAAACAGCTTTTGGTTTTAAATGAAGCAAATACTGACAGGAAAAAAGCCTAATAAATAGTACTTAGCCCAGCCAATGTTGAGACCACGTCCAAGCTCTGTAAGCGGCAAACGAGATCTGGGGGATTAGTGGTGGTGCATCCTGGGATAAAGATAGCTCAGCCAATTAGAGGCCTTGCTCTATAGCATAAGCGTGCCGAGTCGGAGCCGAGGGATCGGCTCCGAACCCATCAGTCAGAATGTAGGCGAGATAGGATCACATAACATCATTTGTTAAGAACAATAAACAGTTAAGTGCTTTTGTTTCCATTTCATTCAGAACGTCATCAGAACTGAAAAGACAACACCCCAAGGCCATTTTAAATCGCCAACTCATCATGTGACACTAATTGCAAACAACCAACTATTGTATAACAAATGTTAAAATACTAGAATGAATAAAAAATATTTACAATACATTATTCAACATACAGATACAAAAAATACAATTTTTAAAATTTTGAGAGTCTTAATAAAATTTATTTAATCCTAGCTGATATCAAATTAGAAATACTGTTTATAGACATAAATTTATTTAAGCCTGGATGATCATTTCAAGAATTCAATAAAATCTGCCAGTAAAGCTCCATTGACGCCAATTTGTTTTTCCAATCTCTACCTTTTTCTGATTTAGAAATATTATCTAAAGTTTTAAACTTTTTTTTTCTTAAATTACATACTTTCTAGAATGTCTTAATGGCATAGAGGTGTTCATAAATTCACATATTTAGTGCACTTACAGTTTTACCCATATAAAAGTATGTACAGGACAGGCAACTTAACAAATAAGCCACTCCCGTGGTCCCACAATTGTATGTCCACATACAGGCTATAACCCTGGAATATGAAGGGGCTGTTGTGTTAATGTTATCTAGAAAAAAATCTACACTGGGAACACATTCTACATTTTGCCATCTCCACTGAAGGAGGTGGAATTGTTCTTATTACTATTGTTCTCTGTCTCTAAAACCCCTTTTAAATTTCATCCACATTTGTATACAGGCAAGTGATCCCTTAGCTCCAGCCAGATGTCAATATACTTCCAAAATCTGCCTGCAGTAGCCCCACCAGTTTTCTCAGGTATGACTCCTACAGCAGATAGAGGAACATTTTGGGCTCTTTATTGGACCAGCTTATTGCACAGACCTGGACTATAATAAATTTCATAGGTGTAAAGTGTAGAAAACAAACAGTCCTCAGGGAACACAAGGTGCTGGTGGACAACTATAGTGGATATTAAAATGTTGCTAGAAGTGTGATGCTCAAAACTATGTTTCAGCGTGTTAGTAATGATGCACTGGTAGGTTCGCAGTTCAAGAAACCGAGTTTTTTTCAACCTGTCTTGAACCTGGTATTGGGGACTTTTATGAAGAAATGTGAGCAGGACATTATGACTGTTTATAATACTGAACATAATACGTTTTTTTTTAACTTAATGGCAGAGGAGAGACAGGCATTGTCTGAATTATAGAGGGATAATGATTTGATTATTAAATCTGCAGACAAGGGGGGCGCAGTTGTCATCATGGACTTTGATTTTGATCATAGTAGTATTTTAGATTTGTTGAGTGACAGCAATGTTTATGACAAAATTGATTTTAATACTGTGATTTTGTTACATGAGACAGTGAATGCAAGCATTTCTGATTACTTTCAGAGCAAATTGATTTTGAAAGACCTTTATACCTATTTGACAGTTGAACACTCACTTACCCCCCTTTTTCATGGGTTGCCTAAGATACATAAATGCTTGACACATCCCCCTTTTAGACCAATTGTATCTGGGAAAGGGTGGATTACGGAACCTTTCTCTATATTTATAGAGAAAAAGCTGAGAACAGTGTTGAATGAGCAAACACAGGTGTTGAAAGATACACAGAAGTTTCTAGATGGTTTGGTTGAGCACAGTAAGGATATGTGCTTCAATGAACAATATATTTTAGTGAGCCTCGATGTAGTGTCTTTGTTCACCTGTATACCTCATGATCTAGGTATAAATATGGTTAAGGAGTTCTTGAACTTTAACTGTGAATATGACTTGATCACTGTTGATTTCATTTGTTATTTTTTTGAGATTGTATTAGAGAACAATGTTTTTATTTATGATGATCAGTTGTTTTTGCAGAAGGTTGGCGTAGCTATGAGCACTTGTTGTGCCGATAGCTATGCCAATGTGGTATGTCTCAATGGGAGAGCACTTTTGGGTTTGTGTCTATCTACAGTCCACTTATTAAATTTTATTATCATGGTTAATGATTCCTGTGGACTCACAACCACTTTACATAAAAAAGATTGTAGGAACAATACATTGCTGCAACGGAATAGCATGCACCCTGGCTATGTGTTTGAAAACATAGTTAAAAGCCAGGGTATGAGACTCTGTAGGCTCAACAACAATGATGCACTATTTGAACATGACCTGTTTGGTTTGAGGTCTGAATTTTTGGATAGGGGCTATTGTCACAAGGAAGTTGATGAAGCAATACATGACACTGTTAGGCATAGGAAACATAGGAGCCGAACATCTACCGCCGATGTAATACATTCTGAGCAAGTTTCCATGGCCTCTAGAAATGAAGCACTTTCTATGTCTTTGTTTAACATTAGTGACGTTAATAATATCATAGAGGTTCTGAAAAATAATTGGTCCATTTTACAGCTTGATGACCAGATCTGGAATGTTGTAAGTGAACATCCGAGGTTCACTTTTAAAAATAAGAAGTCATTAAAGAGACAACTGTGTTATAAGAAGTATATACCAACAGGAAGTGTGAAGTCTATATCAGCTTTTAGCATGAGATGTTGTTTGAGATGTAATTTTTGCTCACATATTGATCCATTAGTGACTTTTGTTCACCTGACCACACATCATGAGTATTGTTTTAAAGTGAATGCTGACTGCCACAGTAGAAATCTCATTTATATGGCCAAATGCAGGGTATGCACTTGCTTCTATATAGGCAGGACAAATATATCCCTTATGGAGTGAATGAGGGAGCACTTGTATTGTGTACATAATTTTGATGAGGGCAATGCTTTGACCAAACATTATATGGAATATGGTAGTGACCATATTTTTGATTTTAGGGTTGTTGAAACTTTGACTCAAGACAAGCGTGGGGGTGACTTTAGGAACTACACGGAAAGCCGTGAACTTTCTTTGATCGTTACTATGCAGGCGGATAAGTTTCCAGGTATCAATAGTAGAACCTCCCGTTAAACCTATCCTAAAAGCTAGGGGGCTCTTTAAATGATCCTGTTGTTTTAATGCATGTCTTAGTGCTTGTTTTCTATTGGATGTTTTGAATGGTTAATTGATGATGCTCTTTATTTAACTGTTAAGTTGTTTTGTTACATTTGGTCTAATGAAGCACAGTGAATTTGTGAAAGTGCTTACCTCTTCAATAAAACTGCTACGTATGTTATTGGTTTTAGCCGTCTTTGGGTGCTGTTGTTTTCTTTTCTAAATAGCTGTAAAGTACTGAATTCAGAATGAGATGTAGAACTCAAAGGTAACTAATACTAAGATATGAGCAGCATGCACTTAGGTGTGATATCACTTTGACCTGCCCATTTACCCATATATGATTGCTAGCTATGGAACTGATGAATGTAGAACAGTTTTGTATAATAAGAGGACATTTACCAGGACAGGCCATACCCCCCTGCACTACAAAGGAGTGACTTTTTTAGCAGAAATAAATGGTTAGCTTTGTGGAATTTGATGTCCTTGTTGTGGTTTATATGTTTTTAACGGTGGTTACATACAGTGAAAACTGTTCCCTGTAGCAGTAACAGGGAGGTCACTCAATTTCTGGATGAAAATCTCAGAGAATACTTCACTTGTTAAGTTGTTTGACCTGATGCAGATTCTCTGTGGTAGGCACTAAACAGTGTGAATAATGAGATCTGGCATCCCAACAGCCTGAGAGGACAAGGCCTGGCCACAGAGAACCTTATGAATGCATACATGACAATTACAAAGTATAGCATGCTGAAGTTCAACTGAGGCATGAATAGGTGCTGATGTAAATTAATGAGTAAAGTACAACTTGTCCATAGCAAACCAATGCAGTGATGCCAATAGATATAGTTATAGCTACACATGTGCCCTGTGATGTGATTCATAGTACTCAGCATGGCTGAGCTTCATTTGCATAAGAAAGTCCCAAATTATCCCCAACTTATGCCAGCCGGTTTTAGTCTACCATTTTAAGCAACACTGGGCTCCGTTATTCTGTAAACGTCAAAGAAAAGTGCAAATGGACTAAAACCTTTATTAAAAGCAGGGATAACCTGGCATTATTAGGAAAAAGCAGTTATCAATTGTCATTGTAATTTAGTGTGACCTGTTCATTACTGACCTTTATTTATTGGTAAAACATGAATTTTTATAATATTTGTCTGATTACTCATGAAATGGTTTTGAATGCATAAGGTACCAATTTCAGTGTTATGTACATGTCAAGTGGTATTGCAGACAATGGTCTCTGACAATGGGTAATGACCAGGACCATACTGCAACCTCCCCCCTTCATTAAACTAAGGAACAACATACATGAACAATTATTTGAAATATACTGCACCAAGCCCTCACAGCATATATTTATAAGCATGCATTTCACACTTGCAACAGAGGAATGTATAATACAGACACCATTGCAAAGAAAAGTTAAATGTAAAACTTAGAATTAGTACTTCAGTGTGCTTGACATACCTTGTTTTATTATGTCATTACATGCATGGTGTATAATATATATGGGAGAAAAGTTTAATTTTTGCCCAGTATGTACTTGCAGGTTACAGAATGTTGCAGCAGCAGGGAACAAGACCCAGGAGAAACAACCTTAGTCCCGAGGAGAATCACATCCTAATGGATGCTCTGAGGACATAGAAAACTTATTTTTGGAAAAGGGGTCAGTCAGAAATTGTTACAGCATAGACTAGATAGTGACTGGCATAAATTCTGTGGGGAGAGAAAATACACCTTTCACTGTGTAGGAAAATAGTGAATAACACAGTAGTATATGCCAGGTTTAAAAAAAAAAGGCAGAATGCAACTGCCTGTATCAGCACTTATAGCGACCATCCCGCAGTCCAACCTTTAATGCCAGATGAGGAGTACCTTCTTTCTATAAGAGATGATGATGTTCATGCAGATGAGAATGCTGCTGGAATCAGAGGTGGTGTGGATATCAGTTTTTTCATATCCTTGGAATAACCACAGTCAGGCAGTGTGAAAGGTTAGTATGTAGTTGATTTTACTACATTATGCTGAGATGTATTTGGCACGATACTTGTGTCATAGGTTGTTACTAGGCTATCGGCTCTAAGGCCTAAGCAAGCCTAGCCATTACAATTCCCTGGCTATTTCTTCCCACAATATTTACTTCTCTGGGCCCCTGTCTAGCAGGGTGACTGACATGATCCCCAGGGTGAATTTCCAATCTCCCATCCAATCATCAAGGTTCCTTTTGAAGAGGGCCAATGAGGCTCTCTGCTTAACATGTATGGGCAGTCTATTCCAGAGTATGGGGAGTCTCAGGGTCAGGAACCTATCCCTCTAGCATGTTTTGTTCATTGTGATGATAAGGTTTAGATCCCTGGAGCGTGTGGCTCTGAGGGATTGGGATTTCTTTAAGTGGAGCATGTCCAACAGCTCATGGTTTGACATGGCCTTGTATGTTAAGCAGAGATCACCTCTGAGTAGACGATATGCCACAGAGTATAGCTGGAGTTTTTTTAGACGGTCAGCATACGGCATCTGCTTTAGGCCTGTGATTCTTTTAGTGAGGTATTTCTGTGGCCTGTTCAGCTGTTGCAGATGTCTTGTGAGGTACATACCAAACGGGCATTATACTCTATAATGGGTCTAATGAGGGATGAGTACAGTGGGACAATGACCTCCTTTTTTCTGGATGAAAAGCCCTTAGTGATGAGATGTGCCACATAGAAGGATTTTCTGACTGTTATGGCGATGTGGTTATTGAAAGTGAGACCACTGTCCACCTGTGTCCCTAAGACCACCCTTACATGTTTTATCATCAGGTATATCATCAATTTCAGGTGCAACACAAAGTCTACAGACAATGCATGATAAGAGTGGTCATTTTATCCTTCTGTAAAAATCATTCCACCTGTGACAGATTGCATTAACCAGTCTTGACATATTTCTTCACAGGGTGAAGTACCAGAAATAACCACATCATGTACTTCAGCACAGCAGGTTGATGTTGGCAGAAGAATGGCTTGTCAGTGATGATGCCATAGCTCTCATTTTCATGTCGCAGTCAGAGGACAGTAAGATGCACTCACAAAATGTTCGGCAGAACCCTCTGCCCCACAGCACATTGGTAACATCATTCAAAATGACATGGGCTTAGACACTCAGCAGAATAAGGACATGACATTACAAAGGGGGCATCATATAGCTCAACACCTCATTCTTTTGTAGTGCCTGAACCCACTGATGAAGAGACTACGATTTCAGTGGTCACAGTATCCACTGTCATACCTACTGGGTTCTGGGAAAGACACACAATTAGCCCCAGATATATGCAAGGCCTTGGCTGTTCATCACCAAATGTGCCATGACATGTTTCAAGTCTATGCCACTGACACAGAGGGACAGGAACAGATAATTAGTTTATTTCAAGGTACACATGAGGAATTTCACCAGTACGTGGGAAAGGTGGAGGCCAAGGACAATACCACAAAGTTTCTCATTCACAGTGTGGTTGCACACACACAGAGACAATGTCTGCTTCTATGCACACACTAGTAAAGGCATTCTAGACACAGGTTATGAACATAACTTGACACGGATGCAGGATTGCTCACATGAGTGGTAGATGAGTAGGCTGGGAACCATGAGTATTTCAAGAGGCTGCTGCAAAAAGCTATGTGAACTCACTCACGAAGAAGGCAGCCAAGCCTGATCAGTCTTTGAAAATAGGCTGTAAAATGTCTAAGTCAAGGTCTGCATTCTGTATCACTGTTAAGACAATGTCAAGAGGTTCCCTTGCATCCAACAGATCTCATATTTAGAGCAATTCAGAGATAAACTCATATGCTGCCAACACTTTTTCATGATCTATGGGCCCATCATCCACACTATTCTTTTAGGACATTGTGATGGGCACCTTTCAAATATAACTGAAATGTTCAACATTTGTAACACGGACACACACACACACACACACACACACACACACACACACACACACACACACACACACACACACACACACACACACACACACGCACACACATTACCCATCCAGACATCACTTTTCAGACAGAGCCAATGCTGTGGTTCTTACTTGTATCTTAAAAGTAGTAAACAGACAATATCAGAGAAGAAACAGATTTTTTTACATGACAAGTACATCTTTCTTTCTCTGCATAGTCAAATTCATAATACTCTGGGCACTACAGAAAAACAAGTTCAGTACAGCCCTAAATATGTTTCCCAACACTTGTTTTTCCACACTATAATCAAACCTAAAGGTATAAGTGCACATAAGCTGCTGTCTTGTGAAAGCTATACAAATGTCTGACAACAGTTGATGAAAAAATAAAGATTCTTCATACTAGGAGACATGTCTAATGTACAGTGACCATCCGTCACCAAGCATTGCTCCCAAATAACACTGAATGCTTCCAGTACTTTTTGTGCGACTTTTTTGCACTGTCATGAAGTGAATGTAGTAGTCCATAGTTGTGAACTAGATGCCACTTCTTCACCTGTGCAGCCATACTCCATAAACAAGTGGGTCAGAGGGGTGCCGCTCTGCTGCTATCAACTAGCCACTGTCACACTGTCACTGTCATCATAGGTGAAAAAATGATAGAGGGAGGGGCACTGCCATGATCAGTGACTGTCTGTAGCAGTTAGTCTGTAGACATATGCATGATCATGTTGTGGAGAATGCAGTAGGTAGGAAACATTCTACATGCAGTAGCAGGGCCATACTGAATAGCACTCCAAGACTCACCCAGGCAGTGAAAATGAGTTTTCAGCAGGCCAAACACTCACTCAGTGGCTATCCATGTCTGGGACATGACAGTGCTGAAGAGCTCCTAAGCAGTTTCTTGAATGTTACAGACTAGTGTCATTAACCAAGTTTCGAGTGTGTGGCCTGCTTCATCTGAAAAACAAACCAGAGACGAGACACATAACAAAACAGGGTGTGTGATTACTCAGTACTACCAACGGCACTGTATAGATGCAAAAATAACTACAGTTAGCACCATTATAATACCTTATACTTACTGATTAGGTGACCATAAGGAGCCCTACAATGCAGGAAGAGGACATACAGTGAGCTTGTTTAGGAATTGTAGGCAGGATGCTGGACGTCTTAGTGATACATCCCTGTGCATCACACATAACCTGGCAGTTGATGGAATAGTAGCTGTTCCTGTTCAAGTTCCACTCCCCCTGTGGTCCAGATCGGGCCTGATAGCAACATGAATGTAATTGTTGCATCAAGCACCTCCAGGATAGCATGCCATTCCACAGAAGGCATGGATGGTACTGGCTCGGTTCTAAGTTAATACTGGGACATAGATTTATTGATCCACATGTGTCAAGAATATGTTGAAGAACTGCTGAAGTATTCTTGAGGTACAAGCCTATATGATACCCATTATGTACCCAGTTTGTCTCTGTAAGGTCTCCATGGCAATATAGTGAGCACTATACGTACCTTGGTATCCAAAGATATAGGAAGGCCATGCATCTACTCAGACCATATCTGTGGGTGAAACAAGCTCACCAAAGCCTATACTATGTCCCTGCCTACTCTAAACCTGTTCAAGAGTTCCTGATCATCAAAGATCACATAGGTTAGCCTTTGCCTGTGTCTTCATCTTCTTGGCCAGAAAGTGCCATTGGCTGTGCCTGGTTTTGCTGTAAGTATGACAGACATCTCAGTATGGGAGATAACAATGCAGGCAGTGAATACAAACATCTTCACAGATTTCAAAATGGATAGAAAATGCACAGCTTCACTTTTATAAGTGTTATGAACACAATCCACTCATGCATCAAAAAGTGAAAATGAATCACTCAAAGGTGGGGAGATCTATGAATTTGCATTAGGTAGTTTTAGAGTTTTCACACATTACTCATTTACATCTCCTTATTATTTCATTTGAATATGACTTTTATAAAACTGGTTACAGCAATTGTGCCTAAGCATAATAACTATAAATACCACGTTAAACTTAACTGATATAGGGAGATGTCATTAGCCCAGCATGTGAATCCATACCACTGATAATACTTCTGAGTGAAAAAATCATAACATTCAAGTGACATTTTTCACTTTGGCAAATGTTAATTGTAATTATGTTGGGGAGTGGGACAGGCACCCACCAGTCACACTCCCAACCTGATTTAAAATAGATACTAATAAAATAGCAGTTTAATGTCAAGCTTTTAAAATTGGAATGGGGCCATCAGTCATAAAGAAGATGTTCTGATTTGGCAAATGTTATGTAATGTAAGGCAATCCCCCTGATTTATGAAGCCCTTTATTGCATACAGATTAGTCTAAGAGCTATTTTTGGCAATGGCTGACATGCGATCCAGGAACGAGCTCCCGGGACGTGCACATGAGCTCTTAGGCTAATCCTGCATGGACCGAGCTTCTGTATGCAAATTACCCTCATTTGCAGGTGAAAACCATGCAAATGAGGGTACCTTGTGATCCAGAAAGCTGTCAGTGCAGGACGAGTGCAGTCTGCAGAAATGTACTCGGTTAGTAACAGAGTACAGTTCTGCAAACTACAAAACGGAGCTATGACAGCTCCAAATAAGGGCCGCATATCATTGAGAAAGCATGCCAATGGCCAAGTAGAAGGCAATTGGCATTGCAAACTGTTTAAAAAATAAAAAAAAAAAATTTATTTATTATTAGCCGATCTCAGCTGTTTAAGCATAGGGCAGTGGCGAGCAAATGGGATCGGGGGAAAATAATAAAATAAACCTAAAATAAGCATTCTAGCTAAAAGCAGTATTCTGCCATCCAAGTCAATGGCAGGCAGAAGACAACCTGACCAGTGAGTAATGGTTGCTAAGGGGGGAGGCTCAGTGTGGGACATATAACTATACATTAGCAGGCAATCCTATGCAAATGAGAGGAAGGATAGTGAATCCCAGTTTTCCCCAGGGTGTGAGGAGAATCCCAAGAGTGTAAGAGTATAAATAGCTGGGTGCAAGACTAGGATATGGGTGACATCATGGGGGGTGTCAGGCATACTGTAAGTGGATTGGAGCCCTGTGGCTCGGGATTGCTACTAGCTTAGCACAGCTAAGCTAGGGGTGTGTCTAAACCTGCCTAGCACTCTTTACAAAGTTTAAGCGGGTGTGCACGCTGCGCACCAGGTTATACAGGAAGAAAAAAGAAGTTAAAATAGGAAATAGCAGCTATGTGCAGATTTCAGCACTCCGTTTGCGCGGCACACACATGGGCTTAAACAGGGAGGCAATGGGAAGGGAAAACAGCAGTAGGAAGGTAATCAAGGAGAACTAGCTTAGCTGACAGGTGAAATGTCTCAGAATCAGCCAATTACACAGGCAGCATACCAGCCCAGCTCAGCACACCACTATAAACTATGCAAACACCTTTCCCCCTTGTTTTCCCAAAAACTCTGCACCACCGGTGTATACGAATGGGGAACTTTTACAAAATGAAAGCAAGAGAAAAAATGTTAGGGGCTGCTTTTGCTATCATAAACCAGCATGTGCAAGAGGCTGAGGGTGGTGAGGATGTGAATGCTGCTGAGCAACCCACAGTGAGGAGACGGAAAAGAGTGTACAAACCCAGGGTAACCTACCAAGGGATACATGAGCTGGAGATAGTGGAGCACTATAGGGTGGACAGGGACCTCCTACAGCACATTGTTGAGCTGTGCTGGCCATGCCTGACACACAGAACTAACAGAGGGGAACCCATCCCAGTGGATACCAAGGTATGTGTAGAACTAAGAATTCTAGCTACAGGTACCTCCCAAAGGCCAACTAGGAATATGATGGGGATTTCACAGGCATCAGCATACAGGGTACTCCACCAGATCCTGGATGCCATGTCAGCACATGTCGGTGAGCACGTATATTTCCCCATCACCTGTGAGGCGTTGGCCAGCAATATGTGTCTCTTCCACCAAATAGCAGAATACCCTGAGGTAGTGGGTGCAATAGACTGCACGCACATACTCATCAAAGCACCACCTGGTGAGCGGGGTAGAGTCTACATCAACCACAAGGACTTCTCCTCCATCAACTGCCAGGTCATGTGCAATGCCCAGGACATAATAATGAATGTGTGTGTGCTGGCTGCCCTGGAAGCTACCACGATTCCCACATCTGGCATCTGATGCAGCTGTACCAGCCATTTGCCAATGGGGACATCCCACATGGTCACCTATTGGGGGATGCTGGATACGTACTGAAGCCATGGCTAGTGACACCCATCAGAAATGCACACACACCCGAACAAGAACTCCATAATGAGGCATACGCACACACATGAATCATAATAGAGCGTGTGCTTGGGATGCTCAAGTCAAGGTTCTGGTGCCTGGACACATCTGCTAGAGCCTTGCAGTACTGGCCAACTACATGCACCCAAATTGTCCTTGTATGTGCCATGCTACGCAATATGGTCCTGCGGAAACAGCTGCAGCAGGAACAGCATGGGCAGGGCCAGACAGCCCCCCATCATTGCCAAGGCCTGCACAGGCACAGAGTGACTTGGAGGAAGAACAACCTGAGCCTGCCCCAGTAGGCAGAATGAGGCATGCTCAGTATGCCCTGGCCTTGGCAAAGAGGCAATGTATAGCACATGCACTGACACAGTAGAGACCCAGGAAATGACACCTCTCTCTGACTCGCACATACAGTAAAAGGGATGCCAAACATGACACTACCTGTGCTCAACCATGTATAGGGAGTGTACTATGTGCATCTGACATAGGCAGCCCTGGAGCAGCACCCTCATTACTGGGACATCCACAAGGTAAGTGACTCACACATGCCAGTTGGGGCAGTCACATACCCAACAGCAGTTACAGTCAGCAAGATAGGTGTAGACAGACATAAACAAATGCTGTACTATGGCCTCTGAATGAGCCCTATGGGTAACCCCACCCCCTGGCCTACACAGACAAACTACAGCAGGCCAGGCAGTTGGATATAAGTTGTGAAGGCTAGAAAGTCAGAAACTAATATGTAGGTAATTAAAGCTAAGATCTGTAGTACACTGGTATGCATCTAGCCAGCACAGTAGGTAAGACTACAGACTGAAATGGAGTACCCGACATACCAGTACAGTCCTAGCAAATGTGTACAAGCGTCAGGTGTGCCCCCCATCCTACGTACACTTATAGTAACAGTCAGGTGTGCCCCCCCCACTCCTGTGTAGAAATGTACAAACAGTCAGATGCCCCCTCCCCGCTATGCAGAAATGTAGCAACAGTCAATACCAAATGACCAATGGATACCCTGCAGACACAGCATGCTACCTGTCGGTGTACAACACAAAGGTCAACACCACAGTACAAACTACCTGGACTTGATTCACACATGCAATACAGACGGTCATACTGGGCATGCTCACACAGACGAATGAAGGCAATGTCAGTCAACAACATACTGAAAGGTCATACTGGGCATGCTCACACAAACACATGAAGGCCATGTCTGCAAATACCAGTGGCCATGTCTACAAACACCAGTGGACCAGACATATCTGGCAGTCACAGTTCTCAGTGCAGACACATGTCAGTATGCACCACTCCTGTCTTGCACGCACCGTGAATTGGAATACAGACATATATGTAAGGACAACACACTATAATAAGTCAAAGGTAGATGGACATAGATGTGTGGAAGAGGGTAACTGTGACAAAGAGCCATCTGGGCCTGTCCCACCTAGCACACAGCCAAAGGGCCCCAAACACATGAGGTGCAGATGTCACTCACTGCAGATACTAACCACCAGTATCTGTCAGCATGGCAGACCATGGGGTGCACGTGCCAGCTGTGCAACATGACTGTATAAGGAAGTAGTCATCTAGTAGCTGTATACACGTACCTGTGACATAAGACCCCATGTGTACCCGCATGTGTCATGTCAACCCCTACATGAATGGGTTATGGCCCATGCACAAACCACCCTCCCCAAAGCAGTATTATGACAAGCCTGCTGTGGTCATCCAATGTGAAATATACCTTTGGGAGAACTGCAGCTTAGTAATCTCCATGGCGCATCCCATAACTGCATATTGCTGTAGTGATAAACTAGTTAGGTAGTAGTTCTAACCCCAGACTTGGCAACTGTGTGCGTGTGTGACTGTGTAGAAAGAAATGCTTTTTAGGTTACTCACACTCCGTACAATTCATATACTCAACTTTGGCAAGGCTGCTGATGTCACTCACCTAGAAATACACCTCTGGGAAAGTCATTATCCAGTAAACTTTGTAGCATGTCCTGTAACTCCATACTGCTGTAGTGTAATAAAGTAGTTAGGTAGGTGTTCTAACTCCACACTTGGAAACTGAGTGTGCTTGTGTGTGAATGTGTGTGTGTGTGTGTCTGACTCAGTAGAGAGCAATGCTTTTTAGGCTACTCACACTCCATACATTTCATATACTCAACTTTGGCAAGGCTGCTGATGTCACTCACCTGGACATGCACCTCTGGGAATGGTATAGCCCAGTAATCTCAGTAACACATTATGTACGTACGTACTGTTGTAGTGTGATAATGTAGGTAGGTAGATGTTCCAACCCCAGATTTGGCAACTGTGTGTGTGTGTGTGTGTGTGTGTGTGTGTGTGTGTGTGTGTGTGTGTGTGTGTGTGTGTGTGTGTGTGTGAATCTGTGTGTCTCTGACTGAGTAGAGAACAATGCTTTTTAGGGTACTCGCACTCCTTAGAATGCATATACTCAACCGTTGCAAGGCTGATGATGTCACCCCCTAGAAATACACCTCTGGGAAGGTTGTAGCTCAGTAATCTCTGTAGCACGAACTGTAACTGTGTACTGCTGTAGTGTGATTTAGAACTGTGGTAGGTTCCATCTCCACCCATATCAGCACTGGATGTTTTGTGTGTGTTTCAATGTCTGTGTATGGAGCAATGCATTACAGGCTATTTACTCGCAGTACATTTCAAATGCCCTACTTTGGCAATCCTGCTGATGTCATTCATTGTGAAATACAACTTTCGGGAAGGATTTCTCTAATAATCCCTGTGGTGCGTCCTATAACAGCTCCATGCTGTTACATGATATAGACCTCAGTCAGGGGTTCTATACCCACACATGTCAGTTGTGGATGTTTTGTGTGTGTCTCAGTGTCTGTGTAGGGAGCAATTCATTTTAGGCTAGTCACTCGCAGTACACTTGAAATGCCCTAAATTTGGTAATCATGCTGATGTCATTCACTGTGAAATACATCTTTGTGAAAGAAGTGCTGCAGTAATGTCTGTGGTGCGTACTATAACTGCGTAGTGTTATAGTGTAATAAACTAGTTAGGTAGGGGTTCTGCTCCCAGATGTGACAGGTGTGTGTGCGTGTGTTTGTAACTCGTATCCTGTCTAGAGGTGATTGTGGGCAATGTGGAGTGGGTTTGCTTATTTCTTTTATGGTGGCCCTACTATATATCACAATGTCAACCATACAGGAATAACAGATGTAAATTAGCTGAGAGCCTGGGGTGCAAAGCCATATCCATACATATGACATCAAGGCCAGCCAATCACAGTTAGCAACCCCACTATTACCCAGAGCGCACACAACCCATGTGCCATTTGCACACACATGCCTAGGAAACAGCCAATATGTGGGCAGTACTCTGCATATTGGCCACTGATAGTAACTATGCAGTGATAGCAATGCGCTACAGAGGGCATGTCACCCTGCCCATCTGTCCAATATGCACGTACATGCAGACAGTGCACCTCCACCATGTTCCTCAATGAACACCTGCACTACCTGTGGTGCCTTCACATGTGACTCACAATGGACATACCATGCCTGACAACATGCCCTGTATGGACAGATGACACGGACATCAGGGAATACTGTTAGCATGCTATCAATGTAGGTGCAGGGTAAACCTGCTGCTCATTACCAGTTCTTGCCAAAGGTTGGCAAGACTGGCACATCTGATGATAATCTGTGTTCACAACATGAGCCAGACACCCCAGGTACAGTTCCACATGTCACTGTACATGCATGTGGGAGGTGTGCACATCCCAGACACCATCCATGTCATGGAATAAGGAACACATACATGGCAAGTGATGCACAGCATTGCCAACACACAATAGTCACCCAGGTGACTGGATGGGGGATGCAATACCCACCTGTGTGGACAAATGCAGAAACTACAGGCCTGAGCCACAATGCAGACCATTGTCATGTGGCCTGATGTCAAGGTATACCCATCGCCTCCCCTTAACAGCCTGCTGGCACAGTTGGCCACCACACACCCATGCAGACATGCACACATGCATGTCAGAACTGGCACCCTCTGTGTTTGTGTGTTGTATGGTGCATATGTCCACATCCACACTCACTACAACCCCTCGGGCATACTGAAGCATGCTGTCTGATGTCTGACACCTCCTCATAGTCTGTGCTCATATGCCCTCCGCATGACCTGTGTGGTGCATGTGATACCTGCACACTGATGTGTTGTGGCAATCCCAGTAGTGATGAGTTGCATTCCTGGCCCTGCCAAGTGTGTCAATGTGTGTGCGGCCCTGTGTGAGTGTGCCTGTGTTGACCCTGGCACCTGTTCATGCAGACAGGCACGTGTACATCATCTACCGTATATCTACTGTATCCCTGTTGCAGATGTCACTCACTATCACATATATGTTCTGAGTGCTCCACAGCAGGCAACCCATGTGGTGCATACAATAACTGCATCAAACTGTGATAGCACTACATAGTAGTCAGTGGTTTGATACCCTGTGCTGGTAGGTGTGTGACACAAACATGCTTCAGTTTTACTCTCCCACCCCTCCCTGACATGTATTTGCCTCTGTCTGCCTCCCCCACTCCCTCTCTGGTGGATGTGAAGACCCATACCTGCTTTGCTTAGGCAGCAGCAAGTCTATTTTAAGTGATCTTCATGATCAGCTGATGGCCTCTGCACAAATTGCAGCCCTCCCATAGCTGATTACATGTGGAACAGCTGTGGCAACATTCCCATAGCCAAGTGCATGGAAACACACTCCAATACCTAGGAGCATCATGGTAGTGTTGGCCCTTTTCAGTCACTGTGAGCAGGAACTAGATCTATTGTTTGGCAAACAGCATCTCAGATGGATTGGGGATTTACCTCTAACATACACTGTGGAAAGAGGCCAACAAACAGGAGGGGATATGCATGAGCTGACTACAGACTGTAAGTGCTGCTACACTGCATTTGGAGTAATGTTGGTTTAACAGTGTTTGTCTGGATATGCCTGTCATACATGTCACAATACCTGCCATGTCAGTTCCATGTATATGAGGAATACCCATCTGCAGGGTCATCTGCAGACTGGGCAGTGTTGTGTCTTTGGTTTCATGTGTTAGCCATGGTGCACCTATTTGTGAAATGCAGAAGGTAGTGTGAGGATTGCAGTCTGTAGATGGTGAAGGCCATGACAGTTACTGACTTCATATCCCTCATAGGACATATGTTGCAACAAACCCCATTACAATGGTGCATTTATGAGGTTATCACAGCAACATGTCTATACTGGCCCCATGTATGTGTTTTCAGCCACACCTCTGTCAACCTTTGTACATATGTCGTGCATGAAGTGGTGCATATGTGCTGTACACCATAAATAGTGTCATCATATCTGATAACAAGCCAGTGATATATTAGATTGCTACACATGTCATGTACAGTAGGGGTTATATTTCATGACATAACCTGGAGATTCTGTGGATATTTGTACAGTACTGAGGTCTGTGTAGTGATGGTGAAAGTCGGCAGTATGTCTGTATTGTTAATATGTACTTTAGGCTGTGTACAGACTGTGGTAGATGTCATTGTTCTAGCTCCCCTTCTATCTGATGTTACATGCTGCCCCAGTCTATGGTACCATTTTGCCATACATGTTTGTAGGGCCATACAAACACATGTCCCATACCACAGAAAGCCATCAGCCCAAATTGTGTAGCAGCCTAGTATATGTAGGGTCATTCTGTGAGTGGCACATATGAGGATGGTGTAGAACAGATAGTTCATATTATGTAATATTATGCTAGCTTACCATATGTGGCTGTGTTCACATTGGTTGTGGTTATGCACTTTGACACAGGTGTATCTTACGCTCTGCTGTGACATGGCTGTTGAGCCTGCTATATATGCAGGTACATGTGCATTCCCCCATAGGGATGTAGGCCAGTGTTGAGCCAGTCTGCCTGTAGCCTACACAGTGCATTGTTACATGCCTAGCAGCTTACTGTGCTTACCAACTGAGATGTCATGTGTAGATACTTGCCAGATGTACTACTGCCGGGCCACCCTTAAAGTCATGTATGTCAGACTAAGCAGTGGGATGCTGTACAGATGTATGTCAATATCTATTGGGTAGTATGTGTCCATGGCACATGGCACCTCTGTACCAGCAGTCATTATGTGTCAGGCCAGACAGGAGTGTGTGAATCCAAAACCTATGGTGGCAAATGTATACCAGTCATTATGTGTTATACTCATCTACATGGCTGTCTGCATCCATATTGTCATAGGTTCATAGATAGGTACTAGGCTATCTGCCCGAGGCATTTATAAGCCTAGCCAGAGTGTGTTGGCTTTCGCCGCCCCATTGATTAACTGATCCTCTGTCAAGCAGAGCCAGTGAAGTGATCCCAGTGGTCTAGATTCTGTTACCCATCCACTCGTCAAGGTTTCTATTGAAGAGTCTTAGTGAGGGGCTCTGCCTAATGTAGTTTGGAATTTTGTTCCAAAGCATGGGGAGTCTCTGTGACAGGAATCTATCCCTCCAGCATGTTCTATTTATTGTTGTGGCAAGGTTTAGCTCACTAGAGTGCATGGCTCACAGCGACTTGGATTTCTTTAGGTGGAGCATGTCCATCAATTCAGAGTTGGACATGGCTTTGTAAGTCAGGCAGAAATCACCTCTGAGTAAGCGATATGCCACTGAGTACAGCCAGAGTTTTTTCAGTCGGGTTGCATAGGACCTCTTGGTGAGGTACTTTTGTGGTCTTTCCAGCTGTTAGAAGTGTCTTGTGAGGTACATTCCAAATGGGGCATTGTACTCTATGATGGGTCTAATGAGTGATGAGTAGAGGGGCACTATAACCTCTTTATTTCTAGATGCAAACCCTTTAGTAATTAGATGGGCCACATAAAAGGATTTCCTAACTACTTCGGCAATACGATTGTCAAAGGAAAGAATACTATCTTCCTGGGTCCCCAGATCTCTTAATACCTCTTCTGTATTAAGGGGGCTGCCACCTATGTGGTAATTTGTGGGTGCTTTGTTTTTCCCAAATGGGATGACTATGTATTTTTTGGCATTTAGCTTGAAGCCATGACTTTGACACCAGGTGTCCGTCTCAGTAAGGCCCTTTTGGAGCTTGTCAGCTTGGGAGTCAGTTATGGCTCCCAGTTTGCAGTCATCGGTGAACTTGGTTAGCCGTAGTCCTCCTGTGTTTGTATGTACCTCTGAGAAGTATATGCCAAACAGTAGGGGTCCCAGGACCAAGCCCTGTGAGGCACCACTTGTGACTGGTTTAGAGTCGGACCTGGAGCCCGCTATTCTTACCGTGTGAGTTCTGTCTGTAAGCCAGTTGGCAACCCATCTCATGACATAGGGATTTATGTTCAGGTTGGTGAGTTTCTGTAAAACCTGAGTGGAGAATGGTGTTGAAAGCCTTAGCAAGGTCAAGGTAGGCTGTGTGAACCACCTTTCCCTCATCTATGTCCTCGTTGACTGTCTCAAAGAAGTCATCCAGGTTTAGTAGGCATGATCTGCCCTTGACAAAGCCGAACTGGATTGGGTCAAGTGTTTGGAGGTTCCCAATGTCTTTGTTATATGTTATAAACAGAAGTCACCTTCCACACACACCATGTCTGTGAAGACAATCCCAATGACAATCCAAATAGTCTAGTAATATACCTCCTATACATACCTGACATCCTCTTACACTATGACTTTGGGACTATAGGGGCTGGGGTAGAGCTACACTCCATGTCCAGGACATATGGTGGAAATATATATACATATACTTATTCAGATAGCCATATATATATATCTATAATTACATGTGTACAACTTCCAAATACTACTGTCATGGCAACCACCCACTATAAATCCCTACAGGATGTGGGTGTGGTCCCTTTACAGTTCCTGTGTGATGGACATCCTTCCTGTGTGTGGGCATCAGTGTTACAGACAGCAGGTAGCAATACCTCTTACAGGAGAGCTTGCACACTCAGAGTAGCCACATATTTGGAGGAGGATCAGGAACTACAAACAAGTCTGCGAGTAGAGTTGTGTTATGCTTTGTATAGTACTGGTGTTACAGTGTGTGTGTGTGTGTGTGTGTGTGTGTGTGTGTGTGTGTGTGTGTGTGTGTACATACTAGTCTACCTTGGAATGCAGTCTGTCTGCATAGCTCATTACTGTGGGCCTATCCTCTTGCTGGACAGAGATATGCCTATCATGTGTTGTCCATCCACTACACAGGTCCTGCGTCAGATATTACACTGGCAGTGTGAGTGTTGTGTGCTATCAGTACATGACTACATCCATTTTTGTTTCTAACCTCAATTCCCTGACTAAGGGTATGTTGCAGACTATCCTGTAACACCAGCAACTTGCTTAGTGTATTGCAACAGTGTTCCACATATGTGCCTGCATTCCAGCCTCCATCCCCCATCTACATACCAAGCTTTGCACATACGTCATGTTGTTGGGGGTTGTGCTGTAGTGGGCTGTGAGTATATCACACTGCCATTGCTGCCATTAGTCTACTGCTGTTGTATCCCCCACACATACAGTGGGGCTGGGGCCATATATGTGTGGTCATCACATACACAATACATGTGTGCCCTTATGCACTCCAGAGGCCAGTGTATGTAACAGTGGTATATGGGCCTGTATTATTGAGTCTAGGTGGGGAGCACCATAAAAGGCCTAGGCTGTTACAAAATGTGGGGGTATCAGGGGTGAGCTGTCACAAAGTACCTGGATGTACAGTACCGTATACTTCACCTATATTGACATTACTTACATGTATTGGGATACTGCAAGCCTACTGCCTCCTGCCATACAGACTGCTCTGTTTGTCGGTGTGCAGGTGATGGTGTCAGTTATGCCTTGTTATGTAACAGTTACGACCCATTTGATCACAAAACATCTTTACCTCCTACTGAGTTTGTACAGAGTGTAGATAGAGGCTGCTGAACTACACACCTGTAGTACATACTGTTGATTGTTTGGTATCCTGTGGCCCAGTCTGTCTTCACTATTGTACAATTTGAAGGGCTTGGTCTGGACAGCAACAGTTGTGAACCTTTCCAGACTACTGTATTAGTGTAACTGTTTCACAGTTGCAGTAATCTGTTTATTTGGTTGTCAGTATCTGAACAGCTGTATGACATGGCATATAGAACTATTATAGTACACAATTGAAGGATTCCCATTTCTGCAAACCTGTGTGTGATATCTTTCCAATGTCCTTTCCATGGGTATAGGTTGCAGGCAACGACTGATATTTGTATGGATGGTACCTACCAAATAAAGTCCTATGCACGGGGGAGTGCACGGTCAAAACCAAATGAGCAAGAAACAAAAGTTGACCATCAAGAGCAGACATAGATGTTAAAGTGATTCAATCCTTTATTGTCACCAAATATTCAGACCGGTTTCGGCAAAGATTGCCTTCTTCAGTGTAGGTTTGTCCTACACTGAAGAAGGCAATCTTTGCCGAAACTGATCTGAATATTTGGTGACAATAAAGGATTGAATCACTTTAACATCTATGTCTGCTCTTGCTGGTCAACTTTTGTTTCTTGCTCATTTGTATGGGTGGCCCATGCAGTGTCCAGTTGTTCAGGTGTAAACTGTAGGCATAGTGGTTGTTCCATATTGTGTGCACCCTCTACATATGTATCTTACTGTACATATATCTGTGTGTGCATGTGTTGTCACATATATATATATATATATATATATATATATATATATATATATATATATATATATATATATATATATATATATGTGTGTATAAAACTGTATCTGCATATCTGTGTCTGTGTAGCTGTATCCTGGGGATGTTGATGGCTTCCACATATTACATGTCCTATGGGAGGCAGACTGTACTTGGTTGTGTATTGCAGGGTGCAAGTGTTTGGCTGTGAGTGGGGGGGTTCCACTTGAAACCATCGAATTACCACATCATCGAACCTTAAAACGCCGAGACCAGAACGTCGCAGACTGAGATAATGAAAACTGACATCATCAAGACGCGTAACATTGAAAACAAGTTCCCTACATGTTAAGTGTGCAAGCATGCCTAAATACAACAATCCAATTATCAAAACATATTCGAGGTTATGCATCTCGATAATGTCAGTTTTCAATTATCTCAGTTTGCAACATTCTGGTCTCGATGTTTTAAGGTCCGATGATGTGGTAATTTGACGGTTTCAAGTGGAACCATGAGGGGGATGCCTATTCGTACAAGATGTCTAGTTTGTGGGGCTTCTCAACCCCAATAACGGTGCTAGTGGACATGTGTATTTGTTAATCTGCCATTGCTATCTACCGATGTATGGCCATATATACCAATATAGATATATATATATATATCTGCTAACATATATAACTATGTCCGTATATACCTACATAGATATATATCTGCATATGTATATGTAATAGGTTCATAGGTTTATACTAGGCTATCTGCCCTAAGGCATTTATAAGCCTAGCCCAAAGTTTTGTGGCTTACGCCACCCCTTATGTTAAAGAATACTGTGCTCATTAGTTTGTTGTGCCTCTGTCCAGCAGTGACACAGAGATCATTCTCGAGGTAAATCTATGATCTCCCATCCACCGGTCAAGATTTCTCTTGAACAGAGCCAGCGAGGTGCTCTGCCTCACTTGAACTGGGATTTTATTCCACAGCATAGGGAGTCTCTGGGTGACAAATCTATCCCTCCAGCATGTCCTATTTATATCCGTGCTAAGGTTTAAGTCACTTGCTCTAGTGGATCTGGTAGATTTGGATTTTTTGAGGTGGAGCATGTCCATTAATTCCGGGTTGGACATGGCCTTGTATGTCAGGCACAGGTCACCTCTGAGCAGGCGGTATGCGACTGAATAGAGCTGGAGTTTCTTCAGTCTGGCAGCATATGACAGATTTTGGAGTCCCTTTATCCTTTTGGTGAGGAACTTTGGGTCTCCAATTGCTGCAGGTGTCGGGTGAGATACATCCCGAATGGGGCATTGTACTCAATCATTGGTCTGATAAGTGAAGAGTACAGGGGAACAATGACCTCACTTGATCTGGTTGTGAATCCCTTCATGATCAGGTGGGCAATGTAGAAGGTCTTTCTAACCTCTTTAGCAATGTGAGTGTCAAAAGAAAGGCCACTGTCAACCTGGGTCCCCAGGTCCCTGATAACCACTTCTGTGCTTAATGGATTGCCACCTATATGGTAGCTTGGGGTTACCTTGTTTTTCCCGTAGGGTATGACTATACATTTTTTGGCATTTAACTTCAGGCCATGGCTCTGGCACCAGTTATCAGTTTCCGTGAGACCCCTCTGAAGGATATCTGTGTCCGATGTACTTTCCACTATGGCGCCCAGTTTGCAGTCATCTGCAAACTTTGTCAGCCATAGTCCTCCTATGTTTGCCTGTACTTCTGAGAAGTAGATGCGGAACAACAGGGGGCCAAGGACTGAGCCCTGTGGGACCCCACTTGTGACCGGCTTGGAGTCTGACATGGCGCCAGCAACTCTAACCCTGTGGGTTCTGTCCTTTAGCCAGTTTGCAACCCATCTTGTGACATATGGGTTTACATTTAAGTTGGTAAGTTTCTCTATAATACCCGAGTGGGGTATTGTTTCGAAAGCTTTTGCAAGGCCAAGGTAGGCTGTATGGACTGCCTTTCCCTCAACGATGGCCTTGGTGACTGTTTCGAAGAAGTCAACCAAGTTCAAAAGGCATGATCTGCCCTTGACAAAGCCAAACTGGGTCGGGTGCAATGTCTGCAAGTCCCCTATGTCTTTGTTTATAAGTTCCATTATGATCCTCTCCATAGCTTAGCAGACCAGGCTTGTTAAGCTTATGGGGCGGTAATTTCCAGGGTCCGTAGAGGTACCACCTTTGTGGAGTGGGACCACAGTTGCTGTACGCCACTCCTTGGGCACGTATCCTGTGGTAAGGCTAAGATTAAACAGCTGCCTTATATGCGGGTTTAGTTCCTCGTTGAGTTCGTGTAGCACACAGCCGGGGACACCATCCGGTCCCATTGATGCTGTGTTTTTAGCTTTAGAGAGAGCAGCTTTCATCTGTGCATTAGAGATGTCTGGGAGGCTATACTCCGCTGGGATAGTTATCTCTCCTTTTGGGGGGGAGAGGGGGGTGAAGTTTGCACTGAACCTGTCTGCCGGTATGTTGGCAATGTCTGTGGGTTCAGTGATTTTTGTATCATTTTGGACTAATTCTGCGCATATCTGGGAGTTTCCACCCAGGTTTCTAACATATGAAGAAGGCCTTATGATTGTCTTTTGAATCTATTGCAATTTTTCTCTCAAATTTGGCCTTGGATGATTTTATGAGTGCTCGAATTTTTTTTACTAATAATGATCAAGGGTGTCTTCTCTTTTATGGATTTTGCTCTATCATGTAACAGCTTTCTCCTCTTATTGTAAAGTTTGTTTATGGCTGGGGTCCACCAGACTGGACGTTTGCCCTTGGTGGAAAGAGTCTTGGTTTTATTAGGGATTGCCTGATCCATGCAGTCCTGGAGGTGTTCGTAGAAGGCATTTGTAAGGGCTTCCGCAGCTTGGGTTGTGGTTTCCACTGGCTCGGGGGCCTTGAAGGATACCACACCAGTCTTGAGTAGTGTGAAGTTTGCTTTAGAGAAGTTCTTCACGCGGGACTTGTTTGATTGGGGTGGGAGTGGGATGTGGATTTGCAGTGAGATAAGTTTGTGATCTGATCTCACCAATGAGGGATATACTTCCGGTGTGGAGCATTTTGTCCCCATGTTTGTGATGATGAGATCTTGTATATTTTCTCCTCTTGTGGGAACGGTGACTAGTTGTTCCATGGCATTTGAATTTATGAACTCCAGGAACCTTTGGGCTAGAAAATTGGGGCTTGAGTAATGTTCCCAGTCTATATTCGGGTAGTTGAAGTCACCCAATATAATGGTGTTTGGAGATACATTTATACCCTCCAGTGTCTTCAGGAAGGCTGTGTGGGGTTCCTGAGTTTGAGAGGGTGGCCCGTAGCATGTAGCATGCTACAAATTGTAGAGCAGTTTTGCCTTTGGTTAATTGCACCTGGATGGTTTCCAATGCTTCGTGCATTGCCACCAACCTGGAGGTGTGGGTATCCTTGATGAATATGGATACACACCCTCCTTTTGTGGTGTGGTCTGGGTTTTGGGGCCGGAACGCATGATATGAGGTAAAACCTGATAGTGCCGGGGTGCTCTCAGGATCCTTGAACCAGGTTTCAGTCACAGCACAGACATCGATGTTCTCCATACTGAGAAGGGCCTCGAGAGCGTGCATTTTGAGATTTAGACTTCTGGCATTGAGCAGCATTACCCTTAGTTTCTTCCCATTTTTGTTTTCTAGGGTGGTAGGTTTAGAATTTGAGCCTTGCCTAAAAAGGCACTATGGGGTGGCAAGAGCCTTAGCCAATATCCGGAATCCCAGGGGTGACAGGTGCAAGCCGTCCCTTGCGAAGCAGCGGGGCTTGTCAAGCATGTCATCCCAGGCAGACAGACACTTGATCCCCTTTGAATGACACCAGAAATTAAGCCAATTGTTAAAGCTGATCATCTTGTCTCTATGTTGTGGCATCATTCTTGATGAAGGAAGGATACTGCTCAGGGTCAGGGTCATACCTGCCTGGGCTACATAATCAGAGAGCTCCTCTATGTCTCTTTTCATGTAGTCCAGGGAGGTACCTCAAGTCGCTCACACCAGCATGGACAATGTCTGTGTCATGTGGCTCCTTTCTTTCTCTCAGCTGTTCTCCTGGTGAGTGGACATCTAGGTGTTGGTATTCTGTACTGTTGCCTTAAGGGCTGGATGACTGTTTCTGAAAACATTGAATTTTGTGTATCTGTGTTTTGGCTTAGTGGTGCATCAATTTTCTAGGGTTTGCTTGGGTCCTTCGTTTGAGCCTTCAAGAGCTGTTTATTTTGTTGCTCAGAGCCCATTGGATATAGAGTGATTAAGGCACTTTAAGCAGTTTATGTGTTTGTTTCTCATATTGTGTTAGCTTTATGCTTCCTGTGTAGGCATAGCCTGAGGCCCAAACAGCTGTGCATATACACTAATTTGGAGGTAAATTTGGATGGGAGAGGGGTCATTGTGATACACCAGATTACATGTGTCCAGTGGACACTGGACAGCTATGCCAGGGGTGAGATTTTTTAGGGAACAGGGTGAGATCGGGATGTTCGGGAGGGTAGTAGGTATCCTTGGGAGGTAGGTTGGGTAGGTTAATAGACAGGACAAACAAGATGCATACATGGGCAGGAGGGGTGTTTGGAGCCCAGGAGAATTGAAAGACTGAGGTCCCCACACCACTACGACCCCAAATGTGGCTGTGCTGGGTGTGTAGGACTGGTTTTGCTGTAACTATATCAACAGTAAAAACAGCAAGCCTGTAACTTGAACTTTTTTAAATCTCAGAAAAGTGGGAAAAGCATAGCAGAGGTTAATATCAAGTTATAACAACCCTGACACAAGAGTGCTAGTTCAGGAACAGAAAATATGCAAGTTTTGAGAAAAAAACGATTTTAAAATTAAGTGCAAACAGGAAATTCAGTATACAGCTTTTGGTTGTGCTCTAAATACAGCTACTAATGCAGAAAGTAAGTTTAACAAGCCAGAAAATGCTCAAACTAGGCAGCTATGCAGAAAAACTTATCAAATAAACAGAGGAAAAATACTTAAAATCACAAAAGCTCGGTGTTTTCTGCTCTGGGTGCTTCACCAACAGCCAACAAGCCTGAAAAGACGCCAAACCACGAGGCAACTAGGTTTTAAGATAGGAAGATGAAGGAGTTTTGAAATGACCCAAAATAATAAAACTACAGGTTCAAGTGAGTAACCACTCCCATGGGATGCAGGGAAGCAGGTCAATGTTTTAGACTGCCACTGATCAACAGAGAACAGAGAGACTTTCCTCTAGCCCAAGCAAAAATGGCCTCA
The DNA here is from genome assembly GCF_019279795.1 of Protopterus annectens. Classification (NCBI taxonomy): domain Eukaryota; kingdom Metazoa; phylum Chordata; order Ceratodontiformes; family Protopteridae; genus Protopterus; species Protopterus annectens. The sequence continues at coordinate 566,567,997 of NC_056737.1, forward strand.
CAGAAACTTACAAAACAGTTCAAGAACAGCAAGCCTGTAACTTGAACTTTTTAAATCTCAGAAAAGTGGGAAAAAGCAAGATTTTTTTTTGTTTTTGTTTTTTCAGAGATAGCAGAGGTTCAAAGTAATATCAAGTTATAACAGTGCAGTAAATGACCCCACACAAGAGTGCTAGGTCAAAGACAGAAAATATGCAAGTTTTGAGAAAAAAACGATTTTAAAATTAAGTGCAAACAGGAAATTCAGTATACAGCTTTTGGTTGTGCTCTAAATACAGCTACTAATGCAGAAATCAAGTTTAACAAGCCAGAAAATGCTAAAACTAGGCAGCTATGCAGAAAAACTTATCAAATAAACAGAGGAAAAATACTTAAAATCTCAAAAGTGGCTCCTTTCTTCTCTCAGCATTTTCTCCTCTTGGTGGTGCTTCACCAACAGCCAACAAGCCTGAAAAGATGCCAAAACCACGAGGCAACTAGGTTTTAAGAGAGGAAGATAAAGGAGTTTTGGGAATGACCCTTTGGCCAATAAAACTACAGTTTCAAGTCAGTAACCACTCCCACGGGGGCAGGGAAGCAGCTCAATGTTTATCACTGCCACTGATCAACAGAGAGACTTTCCTTTAGCCCAAGCAAAAATGGCCTCACAGAAACTTACAAAACAGTTCAAGAACAGCAAGCCTGTAACTTGAACTTTTTTAAATCTCAGAAAAGTGGGAAAAAGCAAGATTTTTTTTTTGTTTTGTTTTTTCAGAGATAGCAGAGGTTCACAAGTAATATCAAGTTATAACAGTGCAGTAAATGACCCCACACAAGAGTGCTAGGTCAAAGACAGAAAATATGCAAGTTTTGAGAAAAAACGATTTTAAAATTAAGTGCAAACAGGAAATTCAGTATACAGCTTTTGGTTGTGCTCTAAATACAGCTACTAATGCAGAAATCAAGTTTAACAAGCCAGAAAATGCTCAAACTAGCCAGCTATGCAGAAAAACTTATCAAATAAACAGAGGAAAAATACTTAAAATCTCAAAAGTGGCTCCTTTCTTCTCTCAGCGTTTTCTCCTCTTGGTGAGTGCTTCACGAACAGCCAACAAGTCTGAAAAGACGCCAAAACCATGAGGCAAATAGGTTTTAAGAGAGGAGGATGAAGGAGTTTTGGAAATGACCCCTTTTGGCCAATAAAACTACAGTTTCAAGTCAGTAACCACTCCCACGGGGGGCAGGGAAGCAGCTCAATGTTTATCACTGCCACTGATCAACAGAGAGACTTTCCTTTAGCCCAAGCAAAAATGACCTCACAGAAACTTATTAAAATCTAAACATATACAATATATCTATATGTGCTGTGTATATGTAGACATATAGGTGTAGACACATATATGTGTCGATTTAGGCATATGCATGTATATATGTACATATATAGTGATATATATGTATATAGAGTTAGAAAAACTATATATATATATATATATATATATATATATATATACACACACACACACACACACATATAGATATATTGTATATGTTTAGATTTTAATATAGTTACACACACAGACATCTAGGTGTTGGTATACATTCTCTGTACTGTTGCATGACAGGACTGGATGATATGTTTCTGAAAACATTGAATTTCTGTGTATCTGTTATGGCTTAGTGGTACATCAATTTTCTAGGGTTTGCAGGGTCCTTCGTTTGAGCCTTGCAAGAGCTATTTATTTTGTTGCTGGGCAGAACAAGACCCATTGGATATAGAGTGATTAAGGCACTTTAAAGCAGTTGTACGCGGGTTTACAGTTTCTCATACTCTGTTAGCTTTTAAATTGCTTAACCTGTGTAGGCATAGCTTACCCCTGAGCAAACAAGCCTAAACCCGCTTACTGCTGCTTAAACATGCCTACTCCCGCTTACCCCCACGCTAATTTCTTTAAAAGAAAATAAAAAAGGGTTGATAGGAAAGTGGTGAAAAAGGAGCACAAACAGGGTAAGACAGTAGGGGAAAAAGCTAGGCATGTGCAGAAAGAGTATAGGAAAGGTCCATAGCTGCCCATTTCTTCTACAGCAACAGCTGTGCATATACACTGAATTTGGAGGTAAATTTGGACCCTCAAACCCCCTGGGAGAGGGGTGAGGACAACATAAATTCATTGTGATGCCAATTACACCAGATTACATGTGTCCAGTGGACACTTGTGTGAAATGGACAGCTATGTATGGGGTGAGATTTTTTTGTGGGAACAGATTGCCCTTTTTTTTTTCAGGTGAGATCGGGATGTTCGGGAGGGGTAGTAGGTATCCTTGGGGAGGTAGGTTGGGTAGGTTAATAGACAGGACAAACAAGATGCATACAGGGGCGGTATATGACACATGTGAGGGATAAACACCTTGGGCAGGGAGGGGTGTTTGGAAGTCGCAAGCCCAAGAGCCCCCAAATTGAAAGAGTGGGACTGAGGTCCCCACCCATGGGCAGTCACCACTGAATCGTCACGGCCCCAAATGTGGCTGTGCTGGGGGCTGTGTAGGAGGGGCAGGCTGTTGTCTTCATCTTCTTGGCCAGAGAGTGCCATTGGCTGTGCCTGGTTTTGCTGTAACTATGGCAGACATCTCAGTATGAGAGATAACAATGCAGGCATTGAATACAAACATCTTCACAGATTTCAAAATGGATAGAAAATGCACAGCTTCACTTTTATAAGTGTTATGAACACAATCCACTCATGCATCAAAAAGCGAAAATGAATCACTCAAAGGTGGGGAGATCTATGAATTTGCATTAGGTAGTTTTAGAGTTTTCACACATTACTCATTTACATCTCCTTATTATTTCATTTGAATATGACTTTTATAAAACTGGTTACAGCAACTGTGCCTAAGCATAATAACTATAAATACCACGTTAAACGTAATTGATATAGGGAGATGTCATTAGCCCAGAATGTGAATCCATACTACTGATAATACTTCTGAGTGAAAAATCATAACATTCAAGTGACATTTTTCACTGTGGCAAATGTTAATTGTAATTATGTTGAGGAGGGGGACAGGCACCCACCAGTCACACTCCCAACCTGATCTAAAATAGATACTAATAAAATAGCAGTTTAATGTCAAGCTTTTAAAATTGGAATGGGGCCATCAGTCATAAAGAAGATGTTCTGATTTGGCAAATGTTATGTAATGTAAGATAATCCCCCAGATTTATGAAGCCCTTTATTGCATACAGATTAGTCTAGGAGCTATTTTTGGCAATATGGCTGAAATGCGATCCAGGAACGAGCTTCCGGGATGTGCACATGAGCTCTTAGGCTAATCCTGCACGGACCGAGTTTCTATATGCAAATTACCCTTATTTGCAGGTGAAAGCCATGCAAATGAAGGTACTTTGTGATCCAGAAAGCTGTCAGCTGTCAGTGCAGGACGAGTGCAGTCTGCAGAAATGTACTCGGTTAGTAACAGAGTACAGTTCTGCAAACTACAAAACGGAGCTATGACAGCTACAAATAAAGGTCGCATATCACTGAGGAAGCATGCCAATGGCCAACTAGAAGGCAATTGGCATTGCAAACTGTTTAAAAAATAAAAAAAACTAATTTTATTTTTTATTAGCCGATCTCGGCTGTTTAAGCATAGGGCAGCGGCGAGTGAATGGGATCGGGGGAAAATAATAAAATAAACCTAATATAAGCATTCTAACTAAAAGCAGTATTCTGCCATCCAAGTCAATGGCAGGCAGAAGACAACCTGACCAGTGAGTAATGGTTGCTAAGGGGGGATGCTCAGTGTGGGACATGTAACTATGCATTAGCAGGCAATCCTATGCAAATGAGTGGAAGGATAGTGAATCCCGGTTTTCCCCAGGGTGTGAGGCAGATCCTAAGAGTGTAAGAGTATAAATAGCTGGGTGCAAGACTAGGATATGGGTGACATCATGGGGGGTGTCAGGAATACTGTAAGTGGATTGGAGCCCTGTGGCTCTGGATTGCTACTAGCTTAGCACAGCTAAGCTAGGGGGTGTGTCTAAACCTGCCTAGCACTCTTTACAAAGTTTAAGCGGGTGTGTACGCTGCGCACCGGGTTATGCAGGAAGAAAAAAGAAGTTAAAACAGGAAATAGCAGCTATGTGCAGATTTCAGCACTCGGTTTGCACGGCGCACACACGGGCTTATACAGGGAGGCAATGGGAAGGGAAAACAGCAGTAGGAAGGTAATCAAGGAGAACTAGCTTAGCTGACAGGTGAAATGTATCAGAATCAGCCAATTACACAGGCAGCATACCAGCCCAGCTCAGCACACCACTGTAAACTATGCAAACACCTTTCCCCCCTTGTTTTCCCAAAAACTCTGCACCACTGGTGTATACGAATGGGGAACTTTTACAAAACGAAAGCAAGAGAAAAAATGTTAGGGGCTGCTTTTGCTATCATAAACCAGCATGTGCAAGAGGCAGAGGGTGGTGAGGATGTGAATGCTGCTGAGCAACCCACAGTGAGGAGACGGAATAGAGTGTACAGACCCAGGGTAACCTACCAAAGGCTACATGAGCTGGAGATAGTGGAGCACTATAGGGTGGACAGGGACCTCCTACAGCACATTGTTGAGCTGTGCCTGCCATGCCTGACACACAGAACTAACAGAGGGGAACCCATCCCAGTGGATACCAAATTATGTGTAGAACTAAGAATTCTAGCTACAGGTACCTTCCAAAGGCCAACTAGGGATATGATGGGGATTTCACAGGCATCAGCATACAGGGTATTCCACCAGTTCCTGGATGCCATGTCAGCACATGTCGGTGAGCACGTATATTTCCCCATCACCTGTGAGGCGTTGGCCAGCAATATGTGTCTCTTCCACCAAATAGCAAAATACCCTGTGGTAGTGGGTGCAATAGACTGCACGCACATACTCATCAAAGCACCACATTGTGAGCGGGGTAGAGTCTACATCAACCGCAAGGGCTTCTCCTCCATCAACTGCCAAGTCGTGTGCAATGCCAAAGACATAATAATGAATGTGTGTGCTGGCTGCCCTGGAAGCTACCATGATTCCCACATCTGGCATCTGACGCAGCTGTACCAACCATTTGCCAATGGGGACATCCCACATGGTCACCTATTGGGGGATGCTGGATACATACTGAAGCCATGGCTGGAGACACCCATCAGAAATGCACACACACCCGAACAAGAACTCCATAATGAGGCATACGCACAAACATGAATCATAATAGAGCATGTGTTTGGGATGCTCAAGTCACGGTTCTGGTGCCTGGACACATCTGGTGGAGCCTTGCAGTACAGACCAACTACATGTACCCAAATTGTCGTTGTATGTGCCATGCTACACAATATGATCCTGTGGAAACAGCTGCAGCAAGAACAGCATGGGGCAGGGCCAGACAGCCCCCCATCATTGCCAAGGCCTGCACAGGCACAGAGTGACTTGGAGGAAGAACAACCTGAGCCTGCCCCAGTAGGCAGAAGGAGGCGTGCCCAGTATGCCCTGGCCTTGGCAAAGAGGCAATGTATAGCACATGCACTGACACAGTAGAGACCCAGGAAATGACACCTCTCTCTGACTAGCACATACAGTAAAAGGGATGCCAAACATTACCTGTGCTCAACCATGTATAGGGAGTGTACTATGTGCATCTGACATAGGCAGCCCTGGAGCAGCACCCTCATTACTGGGACATCCACAAGGTAAGTGACTCACACATGCCAGTTGGGGCGGTCACATACCCAACAGCAGTTACAGCCAGCAGGATAGGTGTAGACAGACATAAACAAATGCTATACTATGGCCTCTGAATGAGCCCTATGGGTAACCCCACCCCCAGGCCTACACAGACAGACTACAGCAGGCCAGGCAGTTGGATGTACGTTGTGAAGGCTAGGAAGTCAGAAACTAATATGTAGGTAATTAAAGCTAAGATCTGTAGTACACTGGTATGCATCTAGCCAGCACAGTAGGTAAGACTACAGACTGAAATGGAGTACCCGACATACCAATACAGTCCTAGCAAATGTGTACAAGTGTCAGGTGTGCCCCCCATCCTACGTACACTTACAGTAACAGTCAGGTGTTCCCCCCCCACTCCTGTGTAGAAATGTAGAAACAGTCAGATGCCCCCCCCCCCGCTATGCAGAAATGAAGCAACAGTCAATGCCAAATGACCAATGGATACCCTGCAGACACAGCATGCTACCTGTCGGTGTACAACACAAAGGTCAACATCACAGTACAAACTACCTGGACTTGATTCACACATGCAATACAGATGGTCATACTGGGCATGCTCACACAGAGGAATGAAGGCAATGTCAGTCAACAACATACCGAAAGGTCATACTGGGCATGCTCACACACAAACACATGAAGGCCATGTCTGCAAACACCAGTGGCCATGTCTACAAACACCAGTGGACCAGACATATCTGGCAGTCGCAGTTCTTAGTGCAGACACATGTCAGTATGCACCACTCCTGTCTTGCACACACCGTGAATAGGAATACAGACATATATGTAAGGACAACACACTATAATAAGCCAAAGGTAGACGGACATAGATGTGTGGAAGAGGGTAACCGTGACAAAGAGCCATCCGAGCCTGTCCCACCCAGCACACAGCCAAAGGGCCCCAAACACATGAGGTGCAGTTGTCAGTCAGATGCTAGCCACCAGTATCTGTCAGCATGGCAGACAATGGGGTGCACGTGCCAGCTGTGCAACATGACTGTACAAGGAAGTAGTCATCTAGTAGCTCTATACACGTACCTGTGACATATGACCCCATGTTTACCCGCATGTGTCATGTCAACCCCTACATGAATGGGTTATGGCCCATGCACAAACCACCCTCCCCAAAGCAGTATTATGACAAGCCTGCTGTGGTCATCCAATGTGAAATACACCTTTGGGAGAACTGCAGCTTAGTAATCTTCATGGCGTGTCCCATAACTGCATATTCACTATAGTGATAAACTAGTTAGGTAGTAGTTCTAACCCCGGACTTGGCAACTGTGTGCGTGTGTGACTGTTTAGAAAGAAATGCTTTTTAGGCTATTCACACTCCGTACAATTCATATACTCAACTTTGGCAAGGCTGCTGATGTCATTCACCTAGAAATACACCTCTGGGAAAGTCACTATACAGTAAACTTTGTAGCATGTCCTGTAACTGCATACTGCTGTAGTGTAATAAAGTAGTTAGGTAGGTGTTCTAACTCCACACTTGGAAACTGTGTGTGTTTGTGTGTGAATCTGTGCATGTGTGTGTGTGTGTCTGACTGAGTAGAGAGCAATGATTTTTAGGCTACTCACACTCCATACATTTCATATACTCAACTTTGGCAAGGCTGCTGATGTCACTCACCTGGACATACACCTCTGGGAATGGTATAGCCCAGTAATCTCCGTAACACATTCTGTAAGTACGTACTATTGTAGTGTGATAATGTAGGTAGGTAGATGTTCCAACCCCAGATTTGGCAACTGTGTATGTGTGTGTGTGTGTGTGTGTGTGTGTGTGTGTGTGTGTGTGTGTGTGTGTGTGTGTGTGTGTGTGTGTGAATCTGTGTGTCTCTGACTGAGTAAAGAACAATGCTTTTTAGGGTACTCACACTCCTTAGAATGCATATACTCAACCTTTGCAAGGCTGATGATGTCACCCCCTAGAAATACACCTCTGGGAAGGTTGTAGCTCAGTAATCTCTGTTGCACATACTGTAACTGTGTACTGCTGTAGTGTGATTTAAAACTGTGGTAGGATCCATCTCCACCCATATCAGCACTGGATGTTCTGTGTGTGCTTCAATGTCTGTGTATGGAGCAATGCATTATAGGCTACTCATTCACAGTACATTTCAAATGCCCTACTTTGGCAATCCTGCTGATGTCATTCATTGTGAAATACAACTTTTGGGAAGGATTTCTCTAGTAATCCCTGTGGTGCGTCCTATAACAGCTCCGTGCTGTAATGTGATATAAACCTCAGTCAGGGGTTCTATACCTACACATGTCAGTTGTTGATGTTTTGTGTGTGTCTCATTTCTGTGTAGGGAGCAATGCATTTTAGGCTAGTCACTCGCAGTACAGTTGAAATGCCCTAAATTTGGTAATCATGCTGATGTCATTCACTGTGAAATACATATTTGGGAAAGAAGTGCTGCAGTAATTTCCGTGGTGCGTACTATAACTGCGTAGTGTTATAGTGTAATAAACTAGTTAGGTAGGGGTCTACTCCCAGACATGACAGGTGTGTGTTTGTAACTCATATCCTGTCTAGAGGTGAGTGTGGGCAATGTGGAGGGGGTTTTGCTTATTTCTTTTATGGTGACCCTACTATATATCACAATGTCAACCATACCGGGATAACAGATGTAAATTAGCTGAATGCCTGGGGTGCAAAGCCATATCCATACATATGACATCAAGGCCAGCCAATCACAGTTAGCAACCCCACTATTACCCAGAGCGCACACAACCCATGTGTCATACGCACACACTTGCCTAGGAAACAGCCAATATGTGGGCAGTACACTGCATATTGGCCACTGATAGTAACTATGCAGTGATAACAATGTGCTACAGAGGGCATGTCACCCTGCCCATCTGTCCAATATGCACGTACATGCAGACAGTGCACCTCCACCATGTTCCTCAATGGACACCTGCACTACCTGTGGTGCCTTCACATGTGACTCACAACAGACATATCATGCCTGACAATATGCCCTGTATGGACAGGTGACACTAACATCAGGGAATGCTGTTAGCATTCTATCAATGTAGGTGCAAGGTAAACCTGCTGCTCATTACCAGTTCTTGCTACAGGTTGGCAACACTGGCACATCTGATGATAATCTGTGCTCACAACATGAGCCAGACACCCCAGGTACAGTTCCACATGTCACTGTACATGCATGTGGGAGGTGTGCACATCCCAGACACCATCCATATCATGGACTAAGGAACACATACATGGCAAGTGATGCACAGCATTGGCCACACACAATAGTCACCCAGGTGACTGGATGGGAGATGCAATACCCACCTGTGTGGACAAATGCAGAAACTACAGGCCTGAGCCACAATGCAGACCATTGTCATGTGGCCTGATGCCAAGGTATACCCATCGCCTACCCCTGAACAGCCTGCTGGCACAGATGGCCACCACACACCCATGCAGACATGCACACATGCATGTCAGAACTGGCACTCTGTGTGTTTGTGTGTTATATGGCGCATATGTCCACATCCACACTCACTACATCCTCCCCCAGGGCATACTGAAGCATGCTGTCTGATGTCTGACACCTCTTCATATTCTGTGCCCATATGCCCTCCGTATGACCTGTGTGGTGCATGTGATACCTGCACACTGATGTGTTGTGGCAATCCCAGTAGTGATGAGTTGCATTCCTGGCCCTGCCAGGTGTGTCAATGTGTGTGCGGCCCTGTGTGAGTGTGCCTGTGTTGACCCTGGCACCTGTTCATGCAGACAGGCACATGTACATCATCTACCGTATATCTACTGTATCCCTGTTGCAGATGTCACTCACTATCAGATATATGTTCTGAGTGCTCCACAGCAGGTAACCCATGTGGTGCATACAATAACTGCATCAAACTGTGATAGCACTACATAGTAGTCAGGGGTTTGATACCCTGTGCTGGTAGGTGTGTGACACAAACATGCTTCAGTTTTACTCTCCCACCCCTCCCTGACATGTATTTGCCTCTGTCTGCCTCCCCCACTCCCTCTCTGATGGATGTGAAGACCCATACCTGCTTTGCTTAGGCAGCAGCAAGTGTATTTTAAGTTATCTTCATGATCAGCTGATGGTCTCTGCACAAACTGCAGCCCTCCCCTAGCTGATTGCATGTGGAACAGCTGTGGCAACATTCCCATAGCCAAGTGCATGGAAACACACTCCAATACCTAGGAGCATCATGGTGGTGTTGGCCCTTTTCAGTCACTGTGAGCAGGAACTAAATCTATTGTTTGACAAACAGCATCTCAGATGGATCAGGGATTTACCTCTAACATACACTGTGGAAAGAGGCCAACAAACAGGAGGGGGATGTGCCTGACCTGACTACAGACTGTAAGTGCTGCTATACTGCATTTGGAGTAATGTTGGTTTAACAGTGTTTGTCTGGATATGCCTGTCATACATGTCACAATACCTGCCATGTCAGTTCCATGTATATGAGGAATCCCCATCTGCAGGGTCATCTGCAGACTGGGCAGTGTTGTGCCTTTGGTTTCATGTGTTAGCCATGGTGCATCTATTTGTGGAATGCAGAAGGTAGTGTGAGGATTGCAGTCTGTAGATGGTGAAGGCCATGACAGTTACTGACTTCATATCCCTCATAGGACATATGTTGCAACAAACCCCATTACAATGGTACATTTATGAGGTTATCACAGCAACATGTCTATACTGGCCCCATGTATGTGTTTTCAGCCACCCCTCTGTCAACCTTTGTACATATGTCGTGCATGAAGTGGTGCATATGTGCTGTACACCATAAATAGTGTCATCATATCTGATAACAAGCCAGTGATATATTAGATTGCTACACATGTCATGTACAGTAGGGGTTATATTTCATGACATAACCTGGACATTCTGTGGATGTTTGTACAGTACTGAGGTCTGTGTAGTGATGGTGGATGTCGGCAGTATGTCTGTATTGTTAATATGTACTTTAGGCTGTGTACAGAGTGTGGTAGATGTCATTGTTCTAGCTCCCCTTCTATCTGATGTTACATACTGCCCCAGTCTATGGTACCATTTTGCCATTCATGTTTGTAGGGCCATACACACACATGTCCCATACCACAGACAGCCATCAGACCAAACTGTGTAGCAGCCCAGTATATGTAGGGTCATTCTGTGAGTGGCACATATGAGGATGGTGTAGAACAGATAGTGCATATACTGTAATATTATGCTAGCTTACCATATGTGGCTGTGTTCACATTGGTTGTGGTTATGCACTTTGACACAGGTGTATCTTATGCTGTGCTGTGACATGGCTATTGAGCCTGCTATATATGCAGGTAAATGTGCATTCCCCCATAGAAATGTAGGCCAGTGTTGAGCCAGTCTGCCTGTAGCCTGCACAGTGCATTGTTACATGCCTAGCAGTTTACTGTACTTACCCACTGAGATGTCATGTGTAGATACTTGCCAGATGTACTACTGCAGGGCCACCCTTAAAAGTCATGTATGTCAGACTAAGCAGTGGGATGCTGTACAGATGTATGTCAATATCTAGTGGGTAGTATGTGTCCATGGCACCCCTGTACCAGCAGTCATTATGTGTCAGGCCAGACAGGAGTGTGTGAATCCAAAACCTATGGTGGCAAATGTATACCAGTCATTATGTGTTATACCCATCTACATGGCTGTCTGCATCCATATTGTCATAGGTTCATAGATAGGTATTAGGCATTCTGCCCGAGGCATTTATAAGCCTAGCCAGAGTGTGTTGGCTTTCGCCGCCCCATTGATTAACTGATCCTCTGTCAAGCAGAGCCAATGAAGTGATCCCAGTTGTGTAGATTCTGTTACCCATCCACTCGTCAAGGTTTCTCTTGAAGAGTCTTAGTGAGGGGCTCTGCCTAATGTAGTTTGGAATTTTGTTCCAAAGCATGGGGAGTCTCTGTGACAGGAATCTATACCTCCAGCATGTTCTATTTATTGTTGTGGCAAGGTTTAGCTCACTAGAGTGCGTGGCTCACAGTGACTTGGATTTCTTTAGGTGGAGCATGTCCATCAATTCTGATTTGGACATGGCTTTGTAAGTCAGGCAGAGATCACCTCTGAGTAAGCGATATCCCACTGAGTACAGTCAGAGTTTTTTCAGTCGGGTTGCATAGGACATGTGTTTGAGGCCAATAATCCTCTTGGTGAGGTAATTTTGTGGTCTTTCCAGCTGTTAGAAGTGTGTTGTGAGGTACATCCCAAATGGGGCATTGTACTCTATGAAGGGCCTAATGAGTGATGAGTAGAGGGGTACTATAACCTCTTTATTTCTAGAAGCGAACCCTTTAGTAATTAGATGGGCCACATAAAATGATTTCCTAACTACTTCAGCAATATGATTGTCAAAGGAGAGATTACTATCTACTTGGGTCCCCAGATCTCTTAATACCTCTTCTGTATTAAGGGGGCTGCCACCTATGTGGTAATTTGTGGGTGTTTTGTTTTTCCCAAACGGGATGACTATGCATTTTTTGGCATTTAGCTTGAAGCCATGACTTTGACACCAGGTGTCCATCTCAGTAAGGCCCTTTTTGAGGATGTCCTTGTCAGCCGGGGAGTCAATTATGGCTCCCAGTTTGCAGTCATCGGTGAACTTTGTTAGCCATAGTCCTCCTGTGTTTGCCTGTACCTCTGAGAAGTATATGCCAATCAGTAGGGGTCCCAGGACCAAGCCCTGTGGGGCACCACTTGTGACTGGTTTAGAGTTGGACCTGGAGCCCGCTATTCTTACCGTGTGAGTTCTGTCTGTAAGCCAGTTGGCAACCCATCTCGTGACGTAGGGATTTATGTTCAGGTTGGTGAGTTTCTGTAAAACCTGAGTGGGGAATGGTGTCGAAAGCCTTAGCAAGGTCAAGATAGGCTGTGTCAACCACCTTTCCCTCGTCTATGGCCTTGGTGACTGTCTCAAAGAAGTCAACCAGGTTTAGTAGGCATGATCTGCCCTTAACAAAGCCTAATTGGATTGGGTCAAGTGTTTGGAGGTTCCCAATGTCTTTGTTTTATGTTATAAACAGAAGTCACCTTCCACACACACCATGTATATGAAGACAATCCCAATGATGATCCAAATAGTCTAGTAATATACCTGCTATACATACCTGACATCCTCTTGCACTATGACTTTGAGACTATAGGGGCTGAGGTAGGGCTACAGTCCATGTCCAGGACATATGGTGGAAATATATGTACATATACTTATTCAGATAGCCATATATACACACATATATATATATATATATATATATATATATATATATATATATATATATATATATATATATATATATATATATATATATATATATATATATATATATATATATATATATATATATATATATATATATATATATATATATATATATATATATATATATATAGATAGATAGATAGATATAGATATATATATATATAAAATTACATGTGTACTACTTCCAATTACTACTGTCATGGCAACCACCCACTATAAATCCCTACAGGATGTGAGCGTGGTCCCTTTACAGTTCCTGTGTGACGGACATCCTTCCTGTGTGTGGGCATCAGTGTTGCAGACAGCAGGTAGCAGTATCGCTTACAGGAGAACTTGCGCATTCAGAGCAGCCACATATTTGGAGGAGGATCAGGAACTACAAACAAGACTGTGAGTAGAGTTGTGTTATGCTTTGTATAGTACTGGTGTTACAGTGTGTGTGTGTGTGTGTGTGTGTGTGTGTGTGTGTGTGTGTGTGTGTGTGTGTGTGTGTGTGTGTGTGTACATACTAGTCTACCTTGGAATGCAGTCTGTCTGCATAGCTCACTACTGTGGGCCTATCCTCTTGCTGGACAGAGATATGCCTATCATGTGTTGTCCGTCCACCACACAGGTCCTTCGTCAGATATTACACTGGCAGTGTGAGTGTTGTGTGCTAGCAGTACATGACTACATCCATTTTTGTCTCTAACCTCAATTCCCTGACTAAGGGAATGTTGCAGACTATCCTGTAACACCAGCAACTTGCTTAGTGTATTGCAACAGTGTTCCACATATGTGTCTGCATTCCAGCCTCCATCCCCCATCTACATACCAAGCTTTGCACATACGTCATGTTGTTGGGGGTTTTTCTGTAGTGGGCTGTGAGTATATCACACTGCCATTGCTGCCATTAGTCTACTGCTGTTGTATCCCCCACACATACAGTGGGGCTGGGGCCATATATGTGTGGTCATCACATACACAATACATGTGTCCCCTTATGCACTCCAGAGGCCAGTGTATGTAACAGTGGTATATGGAACTGTATTATTGAGTCTAGGTGGGGAGCACCATAAAAGGCCTAGGCTGTTACAAAATGTGGGGGTATCAGGGGTGAGCTGCCACAAGGTACCTGGATGTACAGTACCGTATACTTCACCTATATTGACATTACATACATGTATTGGGATACTGCAAGCCTACTGCCTCCTGCCATACAGACTGTTCTGTTTGTCGGTGTGCAGGTGATGGTGTCAGTTATGCCTTGTTATGTAACAGTTACGACCCATTTGATCACAAAACATCTTTACCTCCTACTGAGTTTGTACAGAGTGTAGATAGAGGCTGCTGAACTACACACCTGTAGTACATACTGTTGATTGTTTGGTATCCTGTGGCCCAGTCTGTCTTCACTATTGTACAATTTGAAGGGCTTGGTCTGGACAGCAACAGTTGTGAACCTTTCCAGACTACTGCATTAGTGTAACTGTTTCACAGTTGCAGTAATCTGTTTATATGGTTGTCAGTATCTGAACAGCTATATGACATGGCATATAGAACTATTATAGTACACAATTGAAGGATTCCCATTTCTGCAAACCTGTGTGTGATATCTTTCCAATGACCTTTCCATGGGTATAGGTTGCAGGCAATGACTGAGATTTGTATGGGTGGCCCATACAGTGTCCAGTTGTTCAGGTGTAAACTGTAGGCATAGTGGTTGTTCCATATTGTGTGCACCCTCTAAATATGTATCTTACTGTACATATATCTGTGTGTGCATGTGTAGTCATATATGTATATATATATATATATATATATATATATATATATATATATATATATATATATAGATATATACACATATATATATATACATATATAAAACTGTATCTGCATATCTGTGTCTGTGTATCTGTATCCTGGGCATGTTGATGGCTTCCACATATTACATGTCCTATGGGAGGCAGACTGTACTTGGTCGTATATTGCAGGGTGCAAGTGTTTGCCTGTTAGAGGGGGTTCCACTTGAAACCATCGAATTACCACATCATCGAACCTTAAAACATCGAGACCAGAATGTTGCAGACTGAGATCATCGAAAACTGACATCATCGAGATGGGTAACAATGAAAACAAGTTCCCTACATGTTAAGTGTGCAAGCATGCCTAAATACAACAATCCAAGTATCAAAACATATTCGATGTTATGCATCTCAGTGATGTCAGTTTTCGATTATCTCAGTTTGCAACGTTCTGGTCTCGATGTTTTAAGGCTCGATGATGTGGTAATTCGACGGTTTCAAGTGGAACCATGAGTGGGATGCCTATTCGTACAATATGTCTAGTTTGTGGGGCCTCTCAACCCCATTAACGGTGCTAGTGGACATGTGTATTTGTTAATCTGCCATTGCTATCTACCGATATATGGCCATATATACCAATATAGATATATATATATATATATATATATATATATATATATATATATATATATATATATATATCTGCTAACATATATATAACTATGTCCGTATATACCTACATAGATATATATCTGCATACATATATGTAACGTGCTGTGTATATGTAGACATATAGGTGCAGACACATATATGTGTCGATTTAAGCATATGCATGTATATATGTACAAATATAGTGATATATATGTATATAGAGTTAGAAAAACAATATATATTTATATATATATATATATATATACACACACACACACACACACACACACACACACACACACACACACATATAGATATATTGTATATGTTTAGATTTTAATATAGTTACACACACAGACATCTAGGTGTTGGTATACATTCTCTGTACTGTTGCATGACAGGACTGGATGATATGTTTCTGAAAACATTGAATTTCTGTGTATCTGTCATGGCTTAGTGGTACATCAATTTTCTAGGGTTTGCAGGGTCCTTTGTTTGAGCCTTGCAAGAGCTATTTATTTTGTTGCTGGCAGAACACAGCCCATTGGATATAGAGTGATTAAGGCACTTTAAAGCAGTTGTACGCGGGTTTGCATGAAGGTAAGCACTGCTAACTTCCGGTTACAGTTTCTCATATTCTGTTAGCTTTTAAATTGCTTAACCTGTGTAGGCATAGCTTACCCCTGAGCAAACAAGCCTAAACCCGCTTACTGCTGCTTAAACGTGCCTACTCCCGCTTATCCCCACGCTAATTTCTTTAAAGGAAAAGAAAAAAGGGTTGATAGGAAAGTGGGGAAAAAGGAGCACAAACAGGGTAAGACAATAGGGGGAAAAGCTAGGCATGTGCAGGAAGGGTATATGAAAGGTCCATAGCTGCCCATTTCTTCTAAAGCAACAGCTGTGCATATACACTGAACTTGGAGGTAAATTTGGACCCTCAAACCCCCTGGGAGAGGGGTGAGGACAGCATAAATTCATTGTGTTGCCAATTAGACCAGATTACATGTGTCCAGTGGACACTTGTGTGAAATGGACAGCTATGTATGGGGCGAGATTTTTTTGTGGGAACAGATTGCCCTTTTTTTTTTCAGGTGAGATCGGGATGTTCAGGAGGGGTAGTAGGTATACTTGGGGAGGTAGGTTGGGTAGGTTAATAGACAGGACAAACAAGATGCATACAGGGGCGATATATGACACATGTGGGGGATAAACACCTTGGGCAGAGAGGGGTGTTTGGAAGTCGCAAGCCCAAGAGCCCCCAAATTGAAAGAGTGGGACTGAGGTCCCCACCCATGGGCAGTCACCACTGAATCTTCACGGCCCCAAATACGCACCACAGCCCGGACATGTTGACGGGTGACAGGTTCCTCTCTGCACCCACTCCCAGGGGGGTGAGCCCCATCCCCTGCAGTGGTTCCACCTGAAGGTGGCACAGGGCCCACGAAGGAGGAGGTCTCAGGCTGGGCCCCAGATGTGCTGGTGCCCAGTGCCATGGCCAGCTGAGGTGGGACAGGTGGGTCCGCTGGGACCGACCTTCCCATACAAGTTATGTTGTATGCATAGGTATTCCCATTAACCCAAAACACCAGATTTAACACAGTTGTAGCGCAAGCAGAACACATGTATATATGGAACAGCTGTGGCTATTACAAGAGCATGCAGGTTTCATTGTTGATAACAGACCACCAATATTGGTGTATTTCAATATGGCACATGCATAGAAACAAATGTGAATATTTATAAACCATTAGGACATATGTCCCAACAAAAGTTTGGAGTGTACACATACCAGTTGAAGAGTGTCATTGGGTTATTTTGCACATATGGTAGGGGTGAGAGAGAGAGAGTTCAATTAACAACTAATATATCCTTGTAGTTTTCACAACATTCTTAGTCACTGCAGTGATCTTTCCCTTACATGTATTATTACACTACCCAATGGCCTTATATTGTACACTGGTATGTTTATAGATTATTATATACGTGACCTGTGTCTTACATACAAGCATGACAGGATGTAGGGGTTAATGCAACATATGTTGAGAATTGCTGTCATACACTTTGCATGAGGTGCTAGAATGACAAGTTTGTTTTCATATGCATTCTATGACTATGTACACATTTGACTATCAGTTAGATGTCATTAACGGCTGCTTACATTTCTTGGATCATCACAATGATTTTTCAGAGGAGCAGGGTACCAGACTGGTGATATGGGCCATTTATGTGGACATGCTGGACAGATTGGAACAGATGTGGGGTATGAATATGCATACAACTTTCAATTTGAACATTCTAGCAAATTCTGTACAGTTGTTGGGTGTAATTATGCATACAGCTTTCTATCTGAACATTGTAACAAAATCTGTACAGTTGTGGGGTATGATTATGCATACAACTTAGTAGCACTCACAGGATTCAAACCTCTGCTATGTGTGACAAAATATTATAGCTAACATCACAGTACACTTTGCTATCAGGGAATTGATGCAAAGCTTTCTACTGTTTTCTGTCTAAGTCTCCCTCACTTGTACAATATGACTGACCTCTTGGCACTTCCAACATTGTTATGCAGGACTTCATATACATTTTATCTGCATAACACAGGGTGGGTGACCCTGCTTAAAATACAACAGTACTATTTATAGTATGCAACAGTTCACCAACATAGGAAAGAAGAGTAAACAGAAGCACTCCAGGGGTTATACCTTTATTCACAGACTATTACACATTTATTTCTACTGGTACAACACTTTCTAAGGCTCTTAGGTTCATAGGTTCATACTAGGCTATCTGCCCTAGGGCATTTATAAGCCTAGCCAGAATGTGTTTGGCTTTCGCCACCCATTTTAAATTTATTTTGCTATGCCCTTTTTCGAGGTTAGTATAATGTGCCTCTGTCACACGGTGACACAGAAGTGATACCCGGGGTAAACCTACGATCTCCCATCCACTCATCAAGATTCCTCTTGAAGAGAGTCAATGAGGGACTCTGCCTAACCTGGACTGGGATTTTATTCCAGAGTGAAGGGAGCCTCTGGGTTATGAATCTGTCCCTCCAGCATGTCCTATTTATTTCAGTGCTGAGGTTCAAGTCCCTCGAGCGCATGGCTCGATGGGATTTGGATTTTCTGAGGTGCAGCATGTCCATTAATTCCGGGTTGGACATGGCTTTATACGTCAGGCACAGATCGCCTCTGAACAGGCAATATGCCACTGAGTAGAGCTGGAGTTTCTTTAACCGGGCAGCATATGACATCTGTTTGAGCCCTTTGATCCTCTTGGTGAGGTACTTTTGGGGTCTTTCCAGTTGCTGCAGGTGTCTGGTAAGGTACATCCCAAAAGGGGCATTGTACTCAATTATGGGCCTGATGAGGGATGAGTAAAGAGGCACGATGACCTCCCCTGATCTAGATGTGAATCCCTTCATGATTAGGTGGGCTATATAAAATGTTTTTCTAACCACTTTGGCCACGTGGTTGTCAAATGAGAGATTGCTATCAACTTGGGTCCCTAGGTCCCTAATTACTTCTTCTGTACTTAATGGATTACCACCTATGTGGTAATTTGTGGGCACTTTGTTTTTGCCAAAGGGGATGACTATACACTTTTTGGCATTTAGCTTGAGGCCATGGCTCTGGCACCAGTTGTCTGTTTCTATGAGGCCCTTTTGGAGGATGCTTGTGTCGGCTGGAGAGTCGATTATGGCGCCCAGTTTGCAGTCATCTGCGAACTTGGTCAGCCACAGTCCTTCCATGTTGGCCTGTACCTCAGAGAAATATATATCGAACAAGAGAGGTCCCAGGATTGAGCCTTGTGGGACACCACTTGTAACTGGTTTGGAGTCTGACATGGCTCCAGCAATTCTAACCATGTGGGTTCTGTCCTTGAGCCAGTTTGCAATCCATCTAGTGACATAGGGGTTTATATTTAAGCTGGTGAGCTTATCTATAATGCCTGAGTGGGGTATTGTATCGATGGCTTTTGCGAGGTCCAGGTAGGCTGTGTGGACCACCTACCCCTCGTCAATGGCCTTGGTAACTGTTTCAAAGAAATCAACCAGGTTTAAGAGGCAGGATCTGCCCTTAACAAAGCCGAACTGTGTAGGATCCAGTGTCTGTAGGTCCCCAATATCTTTATTTATGAGGTCCATGATGATCCTTTTCATAGCTTTGCAGACCAAGCTAGTCAGGCTTATGGGGCGATAGTTTCCAGGATCCGTTAAGGCACCACCTTTATGGAGAGGGACCACTTTTGCTGTACGCCACTCTTTGGGCACATATCCTGTAGTAAGGCTGAGATTGAACAGTAGTTTTATGTTTGGGTTTAGCCCTTCTTGGAGTTCATGTAGGACGCAGCCCGGGACACTGTCTGGTCCCATTGATGCTGTGTTTTTTGCTTTGGAGAGGGCGGCTCTTACCTGAGCATCTGAGATGTCAAGGGGGCAGCACTCTGCTGGGATAGATATTTGCCCTTTTGGTGGGGAGGGGGGAGAAGTCTGCACTGAACCTGTCAGCTAGGATGTTGGCAATGTCTGTGGGTTTGGTGTATTTTTTGTCATTTTGGACTAATTCTGAGCATATCTGGGAATTACCACCCAGGTTCCTAGCATAACTAAAGAAAGCCTTGTGATTATCCTTAGTGTCCTGTGCAATTTTTCTCTTGAAGCTGGCCTTAGACAATTTTATGAGTGCCCATAGTTTTTTGCTAATACTGATCAGTGATGCCTTCCCTTTTTGGGATTTTGCTCTATCATTTAGTAGCTTCCTCCTTCTATTGTATAGTTTGTTTATGGCTGGGGTCCACCAGACAGGACGTCTGCCTTTGGAGGATTGGGTCTTGGTTTTATTTGGGATCACATGATCCATTCATTCCTGAAGGTGTTCATAGAATGCATTTATAAAGGATTCTGCGGTCTGGGCCGTATTTTCCACAGGCCAGGGAGCTTTGAAGGATTCCACCTCGGTTTTGAGGAGTGTGAAATTTGCTTTAGAGAAGTTTTTCACTGTGGTTTTCTGGGCAGGGGGTGGGGTCGGGATGTGAATATCCAGTGAGATTAGTTTATGGTCTGATCTTACCAGTGAGGGATACACTTCTGGTCTGGAGCATAGAGTCCCCATGTTGGTGATGATCACGTCCAGTATGTTTTCCCCTCTTGTGGGAGTGGTAACAAGTTGTTCCATAGCATTTGAGTTTATAAATTCTAGGAACCTTTGGGCTAGGGTGTTGGAGCTAGAGTAATGCTCCCAGTCTATGTTTGGGTAGTTGAAGTCGCCCAATATAATGGTGTTTGGAGAGACCTTCATATTTTCCAGTGTTCTCAGGAAAGCTGAGTGGGGTTCCTGGGTTTGGGAGGGTGGTCTGTAGCAGGCTATAAACTGGAAGGCAGTTTTACCCACTGTTAGTTGCACATGGATAGTTTCTGATGCTTCGTGCTTTGCCACCAACCTGGAGGTGTGGGTATCTTTGATGAATATCGATATTCCCCTCCTTTTGTGGTTCGGTCCAAGTTTTGGGGCTGAAAAGCATGGTATGAGGTATAACCTGGTAGTGCTGGGGTGCTCTCGGGAGCCCTGAACCAGGTTTCTGTTACTGCACAGATATCGATGTTCTCCATGCTAAGGAGAGTTTTGAGTGCATGCATCTTGAGGTTTAGACTTCTGGCATTGAGTAGCATTACTCTTAGTTTCTTATCCCTTGTGATACCTATGGAGGTGGGTTTGTCTTTTGAGCCTTGCCTAAAAAAGGCACTATGGGGGTAGCAAGAGCCTTTGCCAATATCCGAAAGCCCAGGGGTGACAGGTTCAAGCCGTCCCTAGCGAAGCATCGTGGCTTGTCGAGCATATCATCCCAAGCTGACAGGCATTGGATCCCCTTTGAATGACACCAGTACTTAAGCCAATTGTTGAAATTGATCATCTTGTCTTCATATTGTGGCATCATTCTTGGTGAGGGTGAGATGCTACTCAAGGTCAGGGTCATACCGGCCTGGGCTACATGCTCAGAGAGCTCCTCTATGTCTCTTTTCATGTAGTCCAGGGAGGTATGTCTCAGGTCATTCACACCAGCATGGACAATGACTGAGTCATATTTGTACTTGCCTTGGAGTGACCTGAGTGCTTGTGTTATGTGGCGGATCTTAGCGCCCGACAGGCTGCTCACCATGACCCTCTCCTTGTTCAGCCTGGTAAGCGGGACGTCAGTATGCCTGATAATAGAGTCACCTATTACAAGTGTATTAGGTGTGTTGTTTAGTCTTAAGGGCTGTGACTGTTCGGCACACTGGCTTTGTGAGATATGTGTTGCACGTGTTTTGTTTTGGGGTAGCAGTTGCTTGGGTGTCTGCTTTGGAGGTCTCTGCTGCTTAGGCAGATCTTTATTTAGAGCTCAGTATGTTTTGTGTGATTATGTGTTTGGTTTGCTGTCGTGGTAGGTCTATATGACACTGGAATTGTAGTGAGTGTGGTTTCCTTCTCCTCCTGACTGGTTATGCCAGTACTGAGTTGAGAGAGCTTAGCCTCCAGTTTGGCTATATGGTTGCATCTCTCACATGTGTTGGAATTTGTTGGGAGGAGGAGAGGGTTGTCTGTGTACATGAGGCAGTTGTAACATTGCCTCAAGATTCCCAGATTCACCAGCTGGACCGGAGAGGAGATTGACAATCGACCTTTGGACATGCTAGAATAATATTGGGAATTCCTTTATAATTGAAAACAAGGGCCAGAGGGGAGTGAGGGTGTAGTGCTTTTAATTTTTAGTGCTGACTTATATAATTGCTTTAGTGAGCAAGTGCCAGGTAACTTAAGTGCAATGTGTTACAGGTAACTTAAATGCAAAAATGACAAACAGTAACTTTCTTTCAAGTGAAACAAGGAAATAAGTACAGTAAACAATGCAGATATCATAGTGATCCACAGAAGCGCTGAGAAGCTGCGTATTAGGTGGAATTAGCGTTCCAGGGAAATAACAAGCAAACAAATAACAAGCATATAAACAAAGCTAGATTCAGCAGGCCTGGATCTAGTCTATGCTACAGCAAACAAGGTGTACCAATTTCAGTAAGATACAGTTCAAATATTCAGGCACTATAAACCTTTAACCAGAAATTCCCAGCTCAGAAGGGCAGAGTCCAACCTCTTCTCTCACAAGAGTGCAGACCATGAACCTTCTTAATGTAAAATAACTGGCCTGAAGCCCAAGTGCTTAAACCAGAACTAATACACTTTAAGAATAACAGACACTGGGCTCTCAATCAGCAGTTCCCAACTTAGAAGGATGAAAGCTACCTGTCCTGCCACCACAGTGCATGCCACAAACCTTCCTAATGTAAAACAACTGGTCTGAAGCCCAAGTGCTTAATCCAAAAGACTTAGAATGATAGCTACACTTTAACCAACTTACTACCAAGCAGTAATAAATACAATTGAATACTTTAGAGAATGCCTGGATTAGTGCTCAAGTTACACAAACAAAGCTAGATCCAGCAGTCCCGAATCCAGTCTATGCCACAGCAAACAAGGCGCACCAACTTCAGTAAGAAGCAGTTCAGATATGCATGCACTATAAGCCTTTAACCAGAAATTCCCAGCTCTTATATTTATTTGTTATGACAGTACATGCAGACTAATTACTAACCTGCCTCGCAATGCAGCCTTTGCAACCTAGCATCATGGGCTTGCTGGTTCACAGCCCACTCAACTGCAGCTGTCAGAGGATTACAGTGAAATTTAGCCATACCTATCCATAGTATACACAAGCTAGGCAATTATTTACTACTTACTAGAATGAGCACTTACTCAGTACTGGGGCATTAGCCATCTGCCGAGACTCCTGGATCTGCTGTTCCAGTACATCCCCCCTCCACCAGTTCAGGTCAGCATGGTGGTGCCTGACCTGCTCACCAGTCCGGGGGATACCTGTGGCACTGGTGAGGTCATGGGCGAGACTGTCCCAGGCCTCCATTTTATCCTGCAAGCCCTGGTACTGGCCCTGCAGTAATCTCTACTCATGGTGTTTTACCAGGAGCCATACCATGAATTTTGACACCTGGATGCCCCAGCGCTGCACTCTCAATCAAGTGCCTTCACCCACACTAGCCATTCTGCCTGCAGTAGGAAGCTACAACCAGTTATGAGAAGTATTCCTGCCTGTGAGGTTTAAATATAGGCAATTTCCCACACTTTCCCATGATTGGCTGGTTTTGAAAAGGCTAAGCTATGGGTACACCTGCTTACATAAGATTGGCACTGCTTAAAGAGGTATACCACTAGGCAGATTGAATTGGCTCCCCTACACATTGTTTACACTAACTAACTTGAGCTGTGTTGCGGTTAGCATTGCTTAATAGTTAATTAGCACTATATTTGCCATTTGGCAGTGATTTATTCTTCATTACAGGTTATATATGTGTCTGGTATCCGTGATTCATGTGTACATACACTGTACGGGTACCTGGGGACTTCTACACTTTATTACAATAACACCTCAAATCTATGCTTACTGCAGTACTCCAGTTCAAATATTTATGTTATATAGCAGGTTATACCACTTCACACTTCACATAGATTCAGTTCACATGTTTGGTTTGATTTTCCTTTGGTGTGGATTAGTTTGCTGATACCTCATTCATATCTATTGCTATGATGGCTTAGTGGTTAACTGCTGTGACTATAGTGTACAGGGTCCTGAGTTTGCGCCTTGGAGAGACAATTTATTTTGTTGCTGGGCAGAACATGGGCCATTGGGTACAGAGTGATTAAGGCACTTTAAAGCAGTTGTAAGCGGGTTTGCACAGTTGTGCGTGACATTAAGCAAAGCTAACCTCCGGTTACAGTTTCTTACACGCAGTTAGCTTCTACTTTGCTTTATCTGTGTAGGCAATGCTTACCCCTGCGCAAACGAACTTAAGCATGCTTACTAGTGCTTATATATGCTGACTACTGCTTATTTGTGCTTAAACCTGCTTACTAGTGCCTTATTCATTTTGACACTGACACTTCACATGTGCATTTAATGCAGTACTCCAATTCACATTTAAATGTTATTTAGTAGGTTATACAGCAAAAAGATGTAAGAATATGTTCATATACAGATTTCACATGGAAAATGATATGTGCTACAGTGAGACTCGAGCCAGGAATGCCTGCTCATTAGGTGGATGCTCTAACCACTACACTATTGCTGTGCTGCTTCATTTGCATATATATTCCTTGTTATCCTCTTCAGCCTTTTCTGCTGCTTTAACCGTAGCTAAGTGATGGGCACACCCACGCACCTACAGTTAGCTGTACTCGGGGTTTTAAAAAAAAATAAAGGGGTTTCCTCTTTATTTTTATGTCCTTTTGCTGTTGTACACATGGGGGACTGTTGGTGGGGATATGGGGACACCTATGAGCAGTCTCGCTCATTTATTTACAGTTGCAATTGTTCTACTTTGCAGGGGTGTGTTTATTCTGAGAGCTCTGCTATCAGACACGCCTCCTGCACTCGAGCGCCCCCTGCACTTGTCCATGCTCTGTGTAGGATTAGGAGGACAGGCAGCATGCCTTCATTAATATGCATGATGCGTTGCCGTCCTCCTCCTAAACTGCCGCTTCCGTGCAGGACTACATTAGTCCTGCATGGAAAATTAGTAAATCCGGGAGAATAAGTTTACCATTATGATTTGAAACAATGAAATGAAACAAGCCAATCAACACTTCTTTCATCTGAGCATTTGTGAGCCCTCTATGAACTGAACACCTTGACTATATAACAAATACAACACCTGATGAACAATTCTTAAAGTTAGACAAATCTGTAATGAAAACATTCAAATACTGTCATAAAATATAAAAATGCAAACCCCAGTGAGTCATTTTTTTCACTGCTACCATATACAACTTGATTCTATTTATTTCCCTCCCATAACATAGGGGCATTGTTGATCTGACATCACTGATGATGCCTTCACTCATGCTTGTTATGTGATACTACCTAGTGTGAATTAGAATAAGTAAATAAAATACTGCCTTAGAGAATAAGTTGAATCTTTACCCAAAATATTGTTGAGTGTGTGTGTCTGGCCTGCCAGGAGTCCATTTATGACATCTTCCTGTGTCTGGGAGGTACTCTGAAATCTGAAAAAGGTTCATGGAGATCAGTGCTCTATCCTGGAAAACAAATACAAATAAATAAATAAACCTGATACAGTCTGCGGGATATTCCTTGTCTAGTACCTTTTAAAAACAAGGTTAGCAGACATATCACATGGGCACACTTGGACTGCACACATATGATCGTCAGGGAAAGTGAATCGACACCATTGTTCAGTGAGAGTCAGGTAAAACAGCAGCAACTGGCAGGCAGCTCAACCTGCCCCAAACAGTGACTAGCACAATAACATAGCTGTAGTTGAAGTGATAGCAATCCCTCTGCACAAAGGGGGACCATAGGTCCATAAGCTTGACTATCTTCATCTGCAAGGGGATGGAAAGAATCACTATAAACCTTATTAACAATCACATAGCTAGTCTCCAAACTCTGGACCCAACCCAGTTCAGATTTGTTAAAAGTTGATCATGCCTGTTAAACATAGTTGACTTCTTTGAGAAAGTCACCAAGGCCCTGGGTGAAGGAAAAACAGTTCATACCACCTCTATTGGCCTAGCCAATGTATTTGACAAATGTTTTCCACTCAGGTATTATAGAGAAACTCTCTCAGTTGGGAATTAACCCCTATACTACCAGACGGGTAGCCAGCTGGCTCATCAACAGGACACATACTGTCAAAGTGGGTGCCTTCACCTCTAGCAGAAGACCAGTCACCAGTGGCATACCACAGGGTTCTGTAATGGGCCCCTTTCTGTTTGGAATTTATTTCTCAGAAGTTTAGGCAAACTTGGATGGCCTGTGGTTGACCAAGTTTGCTGACAATTGCAAATTGGGTGCAATCATTAAGTCCCCCAATGATGTTAATATACTGCAGACAGAGTTAACGCAGACAGATCATTGCTGTCAAAGCCACGGATTACAGCTAAATCCAAAAATTGCATTATTATTCCCTTTGGGAAAGCTGATATCCCTTCAGATTAGATTATAGTCAACACCCCCTTCACATGTAGACCTAGTGATATGTGATCTGTGTATTCAGGTCAATAGTAATCTGAACTTTGACAGCCACAGTGGTAAGGAAATCTTTCTATGTGGCACATCTTATAAGTAAAGGCATTGCATCAAGATCTAAGGATGCTATAATTCCATTATACTCAGCCCTCATCAGACCAATAATTGAGTACTATACTCCCTTTTGCATGTACCTCATGGAACACCTGCAACAATTGGAGAAACCACAAAGGTTTCTCACCAAGAAATTACAAGGTACACAAAACAAGCCTTATGCAGAAAGACTGAAAGCCTTGTCACTGTATTCTGTCTCCTACAGGTTGCTAAGGGGTGACCTTGACTGGCTTACAGGATCATCCTTGCCTCAGGCCTGATATAAATGCTACACATTTGTAAATCAAACTGCAGGGATCTTAACCTATCCTCTGACATGAACGGGTCATGCTGGAGAGATAGATACATCTCCCAGAGACTACCACTTCTCTGGAATAAGCTCCCATTTCACGTGAAACAGAGCCCCTCCCTGACCCTCTTCAAACTCAACCTAGATCAATGGATGGGTGACAGCTAATTCACTCTTGGGGTGGTGCCCATGTCCCATCTGGACAGAGGAAGTTGGTATTAACTACCATAGATCCTTACATTTGCAAAATTCACTCAATGAACCACTGACAATTGAAGCAACTTAGGACAAATATGGGTAGGCTTGTAAGGGCTATACAGTCGTTAGCCTAGTAACCTCCTATGAACCTACGAACCTATGAACAACTTCCATTTTAGAATATAAGCCCTAATGAGCACACAGTGACAGTGTGGTGTCACATAGCATAAACATGGATAGTGCAGTGTTAATATTTGTCTATTATAATTTGCTCACAGTCAGTCAGTCAGTGCATGGCCAGACTGCAGTTTGCATCGGACATTTCCACATTCACCATACACGAGAGAAGGTAGAATTGGTTACAGTTATCAACATGTGCGAAGGTGACGGTGCACATGGCTGTCAGTACACGCACACACGCACACACGCACACACGCACACACGCACACACACACACACACACACACACGCACACACACACACACACACACACACACACACACACACACACACACACACACTTCCATCACAAAAGGCAGAAACAGGTAGATGGAACATATTGCAAGGATTTGAGAACAATAGTACATGATTACAGTGAATCCAGTACCGAAACATTACTAAATCATTTACAAAACAGAATGGACACCCCTGTTTGCCTCCTAGGAGAGTGTGAGGAAAGGGTTTTGCATTAGTAGCAACAGCCAGAAAGCTTTTTCATGCTGACATGGGGAAACATTTATTGTTTGGATAGCTAAGATACCACATGTACACTTTCAGTCTTTAAACAGAACTGTGAAGCTCATTTATGTTAACATTATGCAGCTTTATAAGTGTTTAGACAAGGGTTCAAATAGTTCATAGCAATCTTTTGGTTGAAATATAGATATGCATCTTACTCTGTAATCAGCCTAATAATCCAGTTGCCAGTCAAATAATTTATCCTAACTGCACAGGAAAAAAAGACTTGGGCCTTATCTCTCTGGCTCCTTCAGCTCTTTGAAGAATAATTGATCACAGGTCAGTTAGACTGTATTCAAGGCCCTATCCCTGTAGTCACTGAGGCTGCACATCATATACTTCATATTTTGATATTTTTAACTTCTTTTCATTAAGAATAACAGATTTACGCAATGTCTGTGATAGCACATCATTCTAACAGAACTGTACAGAGTATTCAGCATAACTGAAATATTGTACCTAGAAATCTAGATATCTTAGAAAACCTCAACACGATATATAAAAATAAATAAAAATCCTTGGTTTGGACAGGTACTACTTGCCACTTAAACGTTTACTTTGAAGTGCCTCTGTCCTGTGATATCTTACTGATCAAAGCGCATTGCAAAAATACCTATCAACTACAAAGCTTGTCAAACAACACTTATGTCATTTGTGCCCCCCCCGGGTTATATGAAAGTAAAAGGCTATGTATTTGCTTTGCCTGCATACACAGCTGTTGCTATATTCTATCACTTGTGATGCTCTCTAGTGCCTTTGAAGAACACGAATAACAATTTTAGCTGCTTTTCACTCAGTAAAGCATGTGACAGCATTCAACAACACATTTGCATGAAAATAATAGCCTGATTTACACTTCTGGTTATGTAACATAGACAAAAACATGTAATTTAATGGATGCAAATTGGAATAAATTCTGCAATATCTTGGTGACATTTAGACATTTATTTTGCTAGATTAAGGGTTTTCCAGCTGGATCAGACTGATTTACAGAACAGCACAGGAAGCAAAGCTCCACCATGATTAATAGTAGTCACATTTAAGTTAACAAACAAGCAATATGAAGATGGAAATAAGCACAAAACTTCAGTGCATAAACAGAAAGGTACTTTGTTAAAAATAGTAGCAGTAGGGAATAGTTACAAGTAATACCATGTTATACACAGAACATTCTGACCAGTATATTCCAGCACAGATAATTAGTGCAAGCAAAATAGGCACTAGTATCTACCTTTTCTTGTTACTTCATTTCTGTAAATGTGAGACAGACTAAACACGGTTTTTAAATTACTAGTAAAGTAAAGTGAATAGTTACTGGACATAGACGAGTATAAAAACAAAATAAGTGGAGAGAAGAAAGTGTGTAGAACTATAAAAGTCAAAACATATTGGTATGCAAATGAGGCAGATATACTGGGCAGGGGAAGAATTGTGAAAGGAAGCAGAAAGAGAGTAAAGACATGAAAAGGCAAAGAGGTGGTTAGGGCTTTCATAGATGTCACATTGACAAGAATACAGATGGTTAACATGGTAGCTCACTAGTGGTGGAGCCTGGACAGAGTGTTATTACTTTTAGGTGGTGTCACAGTATGCTTTAATAAGGGTTTTAAATAAATTCTTTTCAGTGCTTCTGATGTTGGTAGGCATAGAGATCCACGTAGAACCAATGCACTTCCTCTTTATTTATGGTTTGACCTAAACTCAATAATGAAGTTTTCTGTCAAATGCAGTCTGCAAACTTGGCTTGCTATGCCTGCTGTGAAAATGGGGTGCAGTTTATGAGTGTGAATGAATTATGAATTATGCAGTGATGCAACAGCAACTGCATGCTTGGTAGGTACACTCTAACCTGCAGTTTGTTCCTCAGGTTCAGGTAAAGATTACCACCTTGAAACAGCTTGGAAGAAGCAGCATTCTTCTTTTCTGTTTACTTGTTAGTAAATGTTTGTGAAAGTATGAAGAACATAGTAGCTGATCTGGGATTTTTTAACTGTATTCTACATGTTGGTGAACCTTTGATATTTTTTTTCATGACAGATCCCCAAAGGAATATAATTTAATTGAATGCAAGCCTGAGTTTGCCAATTTAACCATGCTAGAATAAAGAGATATATGAGCAAGTAGCCATGAAAGGAAAGCAGTAGGTGGCTGCAGTTGTCTCCTTTCTCCCATACAAAGGGTTGTACCAGTTGTTCCTGACTAGCGTAACTACATCTATGATCAACAGTCTTCAGCGTTTAGTTATAAACCTTCACTAGTATCCCACTGACTGAATCATTCTCAACATGCAGGCTTTGATGAGTTCATCCTCAGACAAATGAGACATACCAATTATTTAACAGTAGAAAGCATTCCTAGGGTATACAGATATAGCTCTTAAACAAATAGACCAAAAATGGTTATTACATTTATCATAGGACAACATACATTTAAATTTCCTGACATTAAATAGTAAGCCAGTTGTGTTCAGTCAGTTCTCAAGACCAATACAATCTTTGTAAAGCAATTTAAACCAATGGCAGATATACATTTGTTTAATCGTCTAGCTTTGGTTTCCACTAATAACATCAAGAACTAATGAGAGCTACTTCATTACTGAAATAAAAACAACCTTTATTGTGGTGAAATAAAAACAAAACAGACAAGGCATCATGTATACCTTCAACTGGAATAAATCACTACCACATTACCATCATCTAAAATTAGATTTATGCATACTGTATAAACACAGAATATGTTCAATTATATATGCAATAGTTTCTGCCTCCCACTTGCCTTAAAATTTCACATCAGTGATAGGGAACACCAGAACTATTGCAAAGGCAATTGCTCTTGATGCAAGCCTTTTAGGGTGCAGTCAGCACTTTACTGTAAATGCTGAGTAGATCCCTGTTCTATCCCTGCACTTATTGCTTGATGTAGCAGTAAAAGTAACATGTAGCACCCAAGGAGCATTTTTGCCTGCACTCAAGGAGCTTTTTTACCTTAGTCTATCAAGTACTTGTTTGAAAATATTTTTTCCCTCCTTTTGGTTGGTCGCAGGGATTCCAAATAAGGGATTGCCAAGGGTACCTAAGAACCTAACTACAGTTTTGATACAGACTCTCCCAGATATTTTGCAGAAAGTGCTGTATTATTGACTTGTCTACCCTGCAAAAAGGACCTTAAAGAAATACTGCATCTGGAGATAATCCCAGGACCATGAACTTACTTCTTAATAATCTAAGACATATAACACATTATGTCGCATAGCTGACAACACTAATAGCACATCTGAGTCATTGGCACACATTTTAATGTTTCAGTGGTCATGGTAGCACACCTGGTTGCTTAAAGAGTTCAGTTCTATAAAGCAACACAGCATCATCATCATCTTCAGAACCCCCTTCTTTCCTTTAATTCAAAGCCACTCCCACCTTCTTCATGCCTGAGTGCCACATGCCTTTTCTTATGCAATCTGTCCATCTCGTAGCAGGGTATTCTCATCTTTTCTTGCTTTCTTCCTTTCTCTCTCAAATTTGATTTACCAAATCATCTGCTTTCCTGCACATGTGATTGAGCCACTGTAATATGGTCTCCGTGACCTTTTCTGCAATTCAGACTATATTGGCTAATGATCTGAAGTTCTCATTTCTTCATCTGTCCCACAGTGTGCTTCCTATTACCTACAGTGGCCTAATGGTTAACATCTTCACCTGACAGACACAGGGTTCTAGGTATGATCCATATCGTTGGTCACGGTTGTGGAGTTTTCATACCTTACACTGTCTGTGTGAGGTTTCTCCCAGGAAAACATGTTAGGTGTTTCTTCCTTAGAGATAAAATGAACTGGGATCCAACTTAGCCCTTTTAGTTGAACATCAGCTATCTGATATCAGAATATACCCAAAAATGAACTGAGTCATTGGCAACTGCACAGAGTGAATTTACCTATCAGGGGAAGTGTTCTGTGTACCAACTTCTTTCAGCATTAACTAAGATGTGCAGTATCCTATACATGGGAGAACATGGAGAGCAAGCTGTACACTGTGTCAGGGCTAGCCATTTGGGAGTGTAAAAATTGAATGCCTGTAGGTGATTTGGTCACATTGACTAATTCCATAAATCACGTAAGAAATGCTAAATATTTATCCATGTGCTTCATTTATAGCTCGCTCACCTTTATCACTTCTCATTTTGTCACTTTCTGTCTCTAACCCTCTACTTTTTTTTTCTTTTCTTTTTTTTATGTCTACATCACTCACGTGTGTAATGTTTATGTGACTTTAACAAATGATGTTCAGTTAAGCTATGATGCATTTGTTATGCTGTGCATTTCCATATCTATTGTATTACTGTAAACTGCATGTAGATTTAATATATTATAGCTTGTTATATCTGAGTTTACTTTGTCTGCACTGATGCTATAAACGGTATGTTTTTTTTTTTTTTTTTTGCCTTATCTTGAATTTGTTTACTGTGCATCGTTATTATCAAATAAGTCAACTCTTGGAAGAAAATGGTCATTTATTTTATTTTATTTATTTGACATTTGTTGACCAGGTTGGTCCATCTGGGCTAAGGCACTTTTTCAGTGGAGACCCAGGGAGAAAAGTTCCATAATTACAAAATATATACAATTTCCAGGAATAAAAACATTTGCTAGAACACAAAGAAGAGTATATAACAATGGACAGCAAGTATACAATAACAATACAAATTACAGATAACATACACTGATGGCTAGTTATGTATATTGAGGTGGGTAGAATAGGAGAGATTGAATTTAAAGTAGAAAGAAAAGAAAGGAAGTTAGTGGGGAGTGTTTGGGTAGCAGTGAAAAGAGAGATAACAGTGCAACAGTAGTTTGTTGAATATTCTACTGGTAAGGAGATTGGCATAGTAAAGGATGGTTTAGGGGTGTGAGTAGAGAAAGGGTTTAGAGGGGGAGAAGGGAAGGGGAGTTAGGAAGGAGGTAGAATTAGGTCGTAGTAGGAGAGAAGGAAGTGAGAGATAGGTCTGGAGAGGTGGGTTAGTCGTGGGGCTGGTAACAGAGGCAAAGTTTATTTAAGCTTAGGTGATTTCTCACGGTCTTTTTGACTAGAAGTTTGGAAGTAGTGTTTGTATGTCCAGTGGGAGTTTATTCCAGTGTTTGGCAGAGTAATAGCTATACAGGTTCTTTCCAATGTTAAGTCTGGGTTTGGTTTTGGTCAGAAGGTGTTAGTCAGAGCTCTGGAGTGTCTTTGTTGGGGTGTAGGATGAGATGATGAGTGATATGGCTGGGCAGAATG
Source organism: Protopterus annectens (assembly GCF_019279795.1). NCBI lineage: Eukaryota > Metazoa > Chordata > Ceratodontiformes > Protopteridae > Protopterus > Protopterus annectens. Next base: position 566,601,175 of record NC_056737.1, read on the forward strand.
TGGTCTGGTATAGAATGGAATGGATTATCTGGAGCTGGGAGAGAGTAAGGTTGTGACTGAACTCTAACCATTTCCAATTGTAGAGCAAGACAGTGGTGAGAGGAGCAAGGAAGTTCAGCGGCAAATGTTGCTACTTTGTTAAAGGTGGATTCAAGTTTGGTCATAGAAGAAGTCTGCAGGTTGGTGAGAATCTGAGATCCATAGAGAAGGGTTGGAAGAAGGTAGGTGTGTGATAGAGCAATTTTTGCTTGAGAGGAGAGAAAGGTTTTGTGTCTGTAAAGAAGGACCAGTTTTGGGTGAGTTTTCTTGATGTTATTTAGTATGTGCAGGTCAAATTTTAGTTGGTTATCAATGATGACCCCGAGTAGTTTAGTGTGATTATCCACCATGACAGGTGTGCTGTTTTGGGAGGAGATTGAGAAGTTTTGTTTCAGCTGGGTCATTATTTCTGGAAGAAAAAGAAGGAGTTTGGTCTTTTTTGGGTTTAGAATTAGATGGTTTTGGTTGAGCCAGGTCTCGACAGATAAGAAGGATTCTTGAGTTTTAGAATGGAGTATGGGAAGTGTGTCTGCAATGGTGATGACAGTGGAGTCATCAGCGTATTGCATTATGGAAGAGTGTGGGGTAGGGCTGGCTAGTTGATTGGTAAAAATGTTGAAAAGCGGTGGACCTAGTGTTGAACCTTGGGGAATTCCCATAAGTACTGGAAGTTCTGGGGAGATAGCTGAATCTCATTTGATGGACTGGGAGCAGTTACTAAGATAACTAGAGAACCAGGCGATAGTGACAGGGGATAGGTTTAGGTGGGAGAGTTTCTCTAAGAGTAATGGATGGTGGATGGTATCAAATGCTTTTGATAGGTCAAGAAAGAGACAAGGTGCAAGTTTATTTTGTTCCCTAGCTTGAGCAATGCTATTTATGAATGAAATGAGAGCTGTAGAGGTGCTATGACCAGGACGGAAATCGTGTTGGGTGGGAGTAATTAAGTTGGTTTCAGTGAAGTGCTGGGGAATCTGTTTATTTACACATTTTTCCAGGATCTTGGATAGGGGAGATAGTATTGCGATAGGCCTATAGTTAGTTAGATAAGTAGAGTTACCTCCCTTGTGAATAGGTATAGTGTAAAATTTCTTCCAGATGACTGGGACTGTTGCTTCAGTAATAGATCTGTTTATGAGGATAGAGATGGGTAGGGCAATGGAGTTAGCAGCTAGTTGAAGAAAGAGTGGAGGGACACCATCTATGGAGGGAGAGCAGGGATTGAGCTTAAGGAGCAGTGATTTTATGTAAGAGGTAGAGACTGTTTGTAGGTTGAAGGTGGGTGAGGGGTTAGGGTGATTTGGGGGGAGGCAGGTGGGGTAGTGCTGGGGTTGGAGTGGTTCATAAGTTTGCTAATGGACTCAATGAAGTATGTGTTGAAGTTAGTAGCAGTTTGGAGAGAAGAAAGTGTGGGGTTTGGGTGAGGGGTGGATGGGTTTCCTGGATGTAGGATATTGTTTATAGTATGCCAGAATTTTTTGGGGTTATAAAGGTATGTTTTTGGAGGGTTAGTATAGTAGGTTTTTTTTTGTCGTTTATATTTGAGTTTTTTGCCTGGTTACATAGTTGTCTGTATTGTTGTAGGTGTATGGGCAATTTGGTTCTAATCCAGAGTTTCCATTGAGTGTCTCTTTGTGACAAGTCTACTTACCTTACCTGGTTAACAAAATTTGAAATAATACATAAGCAACTGCATACATAAATAAATATGCTTTCCAAGCACATTTTACGTCAAGCAGACCTAATGTGATATATTTTGGAAAGCTGCCCCCTTACTTCTTTGCTTAAATGATTGATACAGTGTTTACTATTTAGCAGTTGTGAAGTCTTGTTCTCTACCATAGACATACATACATTCACAAAACCATATATGTGTATAGTATCTTAACCAAGGGTAACAGTGCAATGGGCCAGTCACTAGTTACAGAACATTCAAAACATTCAAAACAAAACCCATCACCTTAAAAATATAAATGAATCTGCTGTTTCTGGACATGAAAGTGAGATGTTGGAGCATAACTTCCATTGTAAAATGTTTTACATTCTCTTCCATACAAATTCAGAATTCTTTCATGATAATGTTACAGTAGTCCACTGAAATTCTGAGAAAGTCTAATTGCATTCCTCAAAAATGTAAAACTGTAAGTGCAAATCGATATGAATGGTGAAGCAACACATTTAACTAGACTGTATAATAATTGTGAGATTTTGGCCCTTTGATTTACTCCCCTTTTCTGAAGTTCGTTGATCTCAGAATGTGTGTGTGTGTGTGTGTGTGTGTGTGTGTGTGTGTGTGTGTGTGTGTGTGTGTGTGTGTGTGTGTGTGTGTGCATATATTTCCTTACATTTACTCTGAGAGTCCGAATTGGTTATATTTTTCAACAGATGCCCAAGAAGAAAAGCTCCATGAACAAATAATTACAATAGCACATTACAGAGATACAATAAAGAAACATTTACATATGATAAAAAAAACATTACAGTTTTAGATTAAAAGACATGGCTTGAGATATTTAGATGCATCATTTACAGTACTGACAGTTGAAGTTAAGATTGTAATTACTAATACATATTTACAAAAATAAAAGAAAGATGAAGAATACAAGGGTTGTACATATAAGTAGTAGACATGTGAAGACACACTGTCTTGTAATGGTGGTACTAGGGGGCAAATGCCCTTGCAAAAGTGCTTTTAAGATCTAGCAGTTCATAATTTCATAGCTGTGTACTAGGCTAATGACCACAAGGGCCTTTTTAAGCCTAGCCATGCATCCCAAATCTCTGACAAATTCTGGTACCCTTGATAAGTGTAAGCAGGGCCTTGGGGGTTGAAACATTTACAAGCAGGGACCTGGAAGATGAACCATTTGTAGGCTGCTTGACCCATTAGAGACATAGGTGCCAAATCAGGGATGTTACTCTTGAATTAGGTTAGTGATAAACCCTGCTTTACATGGATGGGGAGCCTGTTCTAAAGAATTGGTAGTCTCTGGGATACATACCTGTCTTTCCAGCAGGTTCTATTTATATCACAGGCAAATTTTAATTCTTTGGAATGGGTAATTCTGGTGCTGTTTGTTTTGCAGATATGCAGGAGGTCCATCAGAGTGGGGTCTGACAATGCCTTGTATGCCAAGCATAGATCTCCCCTCAACAATCTGTAGGTGACAGAATACAGGGATAGGGCCTTTAGGCAGTCTCCACAGGACATCTTTCTTATACCCTGTATTCGTTTAGTGAGGATCCTCTCTGGGGATGTTTCTAGTTGTTGGATGTGCCTGGTTAGGTAGGGGGAATTTTACTCAGTGATAGGTCTGATGAATGCTGAAGACAGTGGAACAATGACTTCCTTGGACCAAGATGCTATAACTTTGTTTATAAGTTACAAAACATTGAATGATTTCATCACTAATGTAGACTTGTGATGGGCAAAGGCTAGATTATTGTCTGTGTGTGTCCCGAACTCCTTGACTACTGGGTCAACACTTAGGGTTGTCAATATGATAGTTTCCAAGGGTGGATGGCTTCCCAAAGGATACTATTATGCATTTCATGGCATTTAGTTTTAGTTGATGGCTCTAGTACCAGTTGTTTGTCTATGTCACCCCTTCCTGGAGAACATTTGTGTCAGCGGTAATTCAATGACAGCTGCTAATTTGCAATCTTCTGCAAATTTAGTCAGCCAGAGGCCATTGATGGTGGCCTTGACTTCAGAGAAGTAAATGCCAAAAATGAGTGGTCCCAGGACAAATCCCTGAGGGACTCCTCAGTGAGCCTCAGAATTTGCTGTTATTTGCTGGATTTGCAGTTTAAGTTTAAAACTCCCAGGACTGGGTCTCATGTTTCCAAAATGCAGCATAATATAATATAATATAATATAATATAATATAATATAATATAATATAATATAATATAATATAATATAATATAATATAATACTGTTTGTAATTGAAATTTATGACTTACCAGTGTAAGGACCATAGCCTTCAACTGTACTTGTCCTATAATCCTTACAAATGTTATCCATGTGACTTAATTAAAAAAACTGTTTCTGCTTCTTTCTGAGCCTTTTAAGAAGGTGAACAAAGATTTGCAACATGTTAAAGAAGGTTAAGAATGACTTTTCCTTAGGGGAAAAAAGTTTTCTTTGATTTTATTTTCAGAATTAATATAGGAAAATATTAAGGCTGGTATTTATAGTGATTTGTGTAAATACAAAAGGGTTATCCCTGATGTTTATGAATGAGATTCATAGAGGCTATTTACACTAATGCAAAAGTCATTAAATGTAAAGAGATACAAATAAGACATGGTGTAAAATTATGTATGCTAATGAGGTGTTCTTGCAATGCTTTGCCATTCATATTGGAGTTGTAGTCCAAGATTTTTCCACAAGCCATCCCATCCAAGTATGCACAAGCAGCAAAATGAAACACTTTCCCCAAAAATCCCTTCTGCAGTATGTCCAAGTATACACAAGAACTAAAATAGGGTCATTAGTTCATAGGTAAGCACTAGGCTAGCTGCCCTTGTGGGACATTTTGAGTTTAGCCAGTTTCCCTTTTTGTGCTCAAAATATCCTATCCCATTTGATTATAGATTGGTCTTACCCATCACATGGTCAATAATTATATATTACCACTCATGAGAACAACTCAGATCATGGCATAGATAATTTTAGGGGACCCAAACATGGGGTAAAGGATTTAGATGGAGCACAGCCCCCACCCAATCCCTTCAGCAAAAAGTCAAAGTATGCACAAGCACCAAAATTGAATACTTCCCACCATTCGCTTCAATAATATGTCCAAATACGCACAAGCACCAAAATGAAATACTTCCCCACCATTCACTTAAATAATATGTCCAAATATGCACAAGCACCAAAATGAAATACTTCCCCACCATTCGCTTCAATAATATGTCCAAATATGCACAAGCACCAAAATGAAATACTTCCCCACCATTCGCTTCAATAATATGTCCAAATATGCACAAGCACCAAAATTAAATACTTCCCCACCATTCGCTTCAATAATATGTCCAAATATGCACAAGCACCAAAATTAAATACTTCCCCACCATTCGCTTCAATAATATGTCCAAATATGCACAAGCACCAAAATGAAATACTTCCCCACCATTCGCTTCAATAATATGTCCAAATATGCACAAGCACCAAAATGAAATACTTCCCCACCATTCGCTTCAATAATATGTCCAAATATGCACAAGCACCAAAATGAAATACTTCCCCACCATTCACTTCAATAATATGTCCAAATATGCACAAGCACCAAAATGAAATAATTCCCCACCATTCACTTCAATAATATGTCCAAATATGCACAAGCACCAAAATGAAACATTTACCCACCAATACCTTCAGCAGTATGTCCAAATATGCACAAGCACCAGCATAAAACATTTCCCCACCAATCCCTTCAGCAGCATGTCCAAATATGCACAAGCACCAAAATGAAACATCTTCCCACTGATCCTTTCAGCAGTATGTCCAAGTATGCACAAGCTCCAAAATGAAACACTTTCAAACTAATTCCTTCATCAATAAATCCAAGAATGCGCAAGCACCAAAATGAAGTATTTCCTCACTGATCCCATTAGTAGTATGTTCAAGTTTGCACAAGTACCAAAATTAAACATTTCCTCACCAATCCATTTAACAATTAGTGCAAGCATGCACAAGCACAAAAATGAAAGTTTTCCCCATCAATCCCTTCAGCAGTATATTTAATTATGCATGAGCAGCAAAATGAAACACTTCCTCACCGATCGATTCAGCAATTAGTACAAGTATACGCACCAAAATGAAACATTTTCCCACTGATCCTTTCAGTAATATGTCCAAGTATCCACAAGCACCAAAATGAAGCACTCCCTCACCAATTCCATCAACACAATGTTCAAGTATGCATAAGAACTAAAATGAAACATTTCATCCACCGATCAATTCAGCAGTATGTTCTAAGTATGCATAATGGTTGCAATAATGGCTAAGGTGTTTACATTACAGACACAAGGTGCAGGGTTTGATTCTCACATGGAGTAACTGACTAGGCTTAAAATGGCTCACAAGGGCAGTTAGCCTAGTACAAATCAATAAACCTAATCTGCCCATGTATGCACAAGCATGTCTTTGTCATCAAAATGAAACATTTTCCTCAATGACTCCTTTAATAGGTACAAAAACACATACTTGATATCAAAATGAAACATTTCTACCAATTACCCTTTTAGTAGTCTAGCTATATATGCACAAACACATCCTTGATATCAAAATGAAACATTTCCTCAACAACCCCTCCAGTAATCTGCCCATGTATGCACAAGCACATCCCTTTTATCAAAATAAAACATTTGCCACCAAAACCTCTTCAGTAATATTCCCATGCATGCAAAATGATGTCCTCAACATCAAAATTATGTCCTCGTCATCAAAATGTAATATTCCTCCAAAGACCCCTTCATTAGTTTGCCCATGTATGTACAAGCATGCCCCTACCATCAAAATGAAACATTTCCCCTACCAACCCCTTCAGTAGTCTGCAAAATAATGCACAAGCAAGTCCCTTACACCAAAACCTTTTGTCTTTCACTCACATCTCCACATTCTTCTCTTAAATTGTTGATTACTGGCGAAAATTCAGGTCCACTTATATGTTTGGTATGCAAATGAACTCATTATTGATTTATCTCTATGAAGACTACTGATATCCAAATGTGTGATGCCCCTTTTTTGTGTATCAGCTCCCCACTATCATTCATGCCTTAAGCATTTTATACTTCTGCAGTAAGGACACATGTTTATAAAGAGGCCTTCTTATTTACATATTCAGCCTGCAAATCTGGAAATTGCATATCCATGTAGTACTGCTCTTCGCAGATTACCACTCCAAGAATGTGAAACCCCAGATTATGAATACCGGCCTAGATTTTCATCTTTGTGCTTGGATGTATCTTATATGTGATAACTTTGAGTCATATTAAGGCATAGACCATTACACTGCCTCAAACTTTTCAAATCTCCAAGCTATAACACAGCATATATATGTAAAAAAAAACACAAAAATGCTGCTTTTTTATCAAAATATTTATCCAAACAAACATACTGAATATGTCAACAGCATAAAACACTACACTTGAGGTAGTCATCTGATCTAAGATATTCAGGAAAATACAACTAGCTTAAATCATCATCATTCGATATCCAAACAAATATCCACCTTTACATATGGTTATGATATAGCTTTCCCCAACTAGATCTATCAGGTTCAAGAACAAGTATATTGCCTAAATTCAAAAACTACACAATAAGCGAGACCAGACATCCTACACCTATATCCAAGTACTGTAATGAAGTTTTCGTAAGACATAAGAAAAAACACAAATACTCATTGAATGTAAACTAGTAGCTAACTAGTAGCTAAGTCCAACCCCACTCTATCCTCTTTATCATCCTATGTACCATCAAAGTTTTATTAAGCTCTTCTTATGCCAGCTATAATTCTCCAGAGATCAGATTGCCTATATACAATGCACTGGTAGCACCAACACATTTCACAATGCACCATGAATAAAAAGGTAAAAAGTGATTATTCTAATTTACAATTTTGCTTTTCCAATGTATAGAACCTAATAACAATCTGCACTATTATGAGAGTGTGCAATGCTGTATATGGGTTGTATATGTATATGTTGAATGAATACATTGTCTGGTTTATTATGAAACTGTAAATCCTCCTATTTATTTTGCAACAAGTTCATAGGTATTTACTAGGCTAATGACCAGAAGGGCCTTTTTAGGCCTAGTCATGCATCCCAAATCTCTGATGAGTTCTGATACCCTTGATAAGTGTAAGCATGGGCCTGGGAGATGAACCATTTACAGGTTACCTGTCTGCATCAGAGACATAGTTGCCAATCCAGGGCCGAATTCCCAGTTTACCATCCAATTGTCAAAGTTGCACTTGAATTAGATTAAGGAAGAACTCTGCTTCACATGGATGGGAGCCTGTTCCATAGACGGGGCAGTCTCTGGGATACATACCTATCTCTCCAGCAGGTTGTATTTATATCACAGGCAAGGTTTAAGTTTTTAGAATGGGTAATTCTGGTACTATTTGTTTTGTGGATATGCAGTAGGTTCATCAGAGTGGGGTCTGACAATGCTGTGTATGCCAGGCATAGATCTCCTCTCAAAAGCATGTATGAGACAGAATGCAGGGATTGTACTTGCAACTGTGGACATTTTCTCTCTGTAATTATTGTAACTATAGAGCTTTTAACCCAAGGCCTCCACTGAAAATGGGTCTTTCTTGGACCAGATGGATGTTCCCAGTAATCAAATGCTAATAAATTAAATAAATAAAAAAATAAAATGTATGATCAGAGCACATATATATATATATATATATATATATATATATATATATATATATATATATATATATATATATATATATAGCTACATCATGCCTGTGGAAGAGAAAGGAAACTAATGTTTCTATGTGATCTGCTCTGGAGAAGCAGTTCTTTACAGAACATGTATGCTTGCAATGTGTTATTCATTACCTTCAAGGCCATGTGCAGTGCATTCTAGGATGTGGACACTTGGTGACTCCTTAAGGCTGTCATATGCAAACATTTGTAAAATCCAAGATAAGGATTGCCTGTGCAGTTGGTCTAAACAGAGGTGCCGTGTAATATTTTGCGGTGTACTCTGGCAATTTATGTGATTATTCACAAAATTTACAATTTACTACTAAGTTCTAAAACTGGAGTGAAATGTATACTTCACTGGTCTGATTCTTCTAGTTGACAGTGTAACCCTTCAGAAAACGTGAAGAGTGATGTTTCAAGGAAGTGAATTTGAGCAATGTAGCTAAAACTTTTGAAGGGCTACATGAAAAATTCTGACATACAACTTCTTAAGGATCATACAGACATAAAATAATAATTCAGAAGAAGTCCATTGTATTATTTAGGATGGAATCAATTGTTTTTAAAAATGTGCATCTCTATCAGTGTGTTTGCAATGTATAGCATTTCTTTTTACACTGAATCAGTGTGTAATTTATTTTTGTTTAGATTGCACACACATACTGAAATCTCTGCCTGTCATTGCTGAAATAGCTGTTAACGTGTATGCTTCAGCATTGTTTATTGCCTTTCCTATTATTGTCCCACTATTTGAATTAGTATGAAATTTAGCTGCATCTGTTGTGCTAAACCAGTAGTATCTCCTTCTGTATAATGGTAAGTCATATTCCATTATTCCCTAAACAAGTGAAAGCTGGTATCGGATGCTGGGTGCAGTTTTTTCATAAAAGATCCATAAAACCTGTAAATGACTAAATCGCACTCATAGGACATCAAGTCACAAAAATCCTGTATTACAAATGATGATCTACCCAAAAGAACTCTGTTCCTTCCTTATTCTGTTACATCCCCTCTATCTTGTCATAGGTATTTTGATTTTCATTCTGGGAGGCTTTTGAATGCTTCATAGTATCATATGTTTATAACCATCCCGAGCCTCATTCTTCCCGAATGATACTTGGTAGTTCCTATCTCATTTGTACCCTAACGGTATCTCATATTTCACATTCATAAAAGAGGCAGAACAGTCCAATAAGCAATACTACTTCACCAATGTAATATGTCATCCAAAGGTCCTGCTCCAAAAACACCCCGCAGAAGCTTTCTATTAAAATATTTCCTCTTTTCCATACTGTTCCATCTTTCTATCTGCCCGCCACATGACTCTTGAAGAGAAAAGCTTTTCTGGCCTCATTCTGGATGTATATAATAATGAAGGCAGCCAAGTTTTAATATCATGATCTGTGTAAAATGCTGTGTTTCTTTTTTCTTTGCCATAATAAATATATTATTGTGATAACTTTAATTCCTCGATCCCACCTTTCCCTCAGGAAATTCAGTAAAAATGTTTTCACTCATTGTTACCGACATCCATTCAATTTCAGATATTCCTTGCCATGTCAGTATCTCCTCCCTGATGGTCTCATTCCATTGTTGCACTTCCTACAAAAGAACTCTCAGTGTCAAATTTCTTTTAGGAGTGAAATTCTGAACAAGAAACTAAAAAATACTGTGCATTGTTGTATTAACCAGGTTCTGAAAAATACATCTGAAAGTGAAGTTATACCGGCATGCTGCCTAGCTTTAAGCACATTGTTCAGTTGTCATCATATGAATGCAATCGTTTGGGCTAAATAATATAGCACACCTCACAAATGAAGGAACTAACCTGGATAGATTACTATTCGAAACATAATATGATAACTTGCAGAGGCTATGAGCATACCCAATGCCTAACTGCATCCAGCAGCCATTACCTGCTGAAATCCTTCAGATTATAATAACACTTCCAATTATCTTCCCACTTTGTATCATTCAGCTTCTGCTTGTGTCAAGGAGTTCCATCTGGTTGCTAACACTGTAGCCTGTACACTGACCAATATGATGCAGAGGTCATCTATTGGCTCTTAAGAGGTTTATTACTTAGGCATGAAATTGTTAGTCTATGCTTTCACTTCACCTTGTCAGAATATTTTCTGCCTAGATGTTTGTATAAAACAATTAATATAACATCAAGCATGTCTTGCTAGTTGGTTATACACCTAGCTGCAGCAAGGCAATTTTGATCCTGAGCAGCACAGTAATTTTGTGTCCAACCTCCCCCAAAATACATACTCTCTCTCTTTCTGTTCTGTAAGTGACTGTGATTCTTATCACATGATGACATTTTGAGACCGTAAATGTTTCTTAAGGCATCAGAACGTTATTAGGGTGTGGCACTGATAAACCTGTTTTTTTCTATAAACTTCCTAACTTGCAATTAATAATGAGAGTGCAGAAAGTTTATTAATCTGCATAATGATTTAATAACCCATTTATACCCTAAAAATAACAGTTTTACTGTTAGTTGCCCAACTGTTTTGCACCAGGTGACAGATTTGTTATTGTTTGCTTTTCAGGATGATGCACGACAAAAATAAGAAAAAAAAAAAGAATTCCCAAATTTTTGGCAAATAATATGACAAAAATAGTCCTAATAGTCCCAAATAGATCATCACTGCAAATGTTTAATAGTACATAAACAAATCTGTTGGATAGCAACAGTGTCTTCTATGGATTTCTGTGTAGTATATTGAATAAATCTTGTTTTTTGTGATATATGATAAAGGTATTATATTATGAATATACAAAAAATGCAAGCACATTTTTGAAGACCATACAGACATTGAAAAGTATATAATGAACACATACATACCTCATTCTGGAGAATTCTACCGTTATATGGCACTATCTGTTTGGGAGGGCACTTAGAGTTTGTGTCAGCACTGAGTGAGTACACAAGTGTCACTAGTCAATCACAATTCTATGCTCAAAGTAGCAATCGGAAGTAGTCCTGATAAATGAGTGTAAAAAATGACTTTGGCATTTTGATGTGGTGTACTTCTTCCAAGAAAATAACTGTTCATAGCAGCATGTGCTGTCAAATAGTGAATTATGTGGACCAGATTTGGATGTGACTCAGTAAGAACATATCATCTGCAGTAAATGGCACATTTGGCACTGTCTCTGTTGCAGAGGGAGTCAATGTCTGCATCAGAAGGGTCAATGATCCATAGAAATCTAACACTCAGTGTAGCAGTTTGAACTGTTCCTAGTAAATGGATGTCCAAAAAAGATTTCTGGATTTTGACTCAGTCTTTTTTCATCCAAGAAAATATCTGTTTTCAGTAATATGTGCAGAAGTAGTAGGTGTCAGCCTGTTCATCCATTTTGTGAACAAGCTGGCCTTTTTTAGCATTTAACTATCGGGTCTGCTGAGTACTTATTTCCACTGTAAATGTCAAATCATTCAGCTATGAGTTGCCACTAAACATGACAGATTTTCTTTTCTCGGTCATAAATGTTTTCATATCTTCACAAAGTACCCTGAAGCTGCTTACAGTGGTACCGATAGTTAGCCTGCAAACTTGTATAAAATAAAAAAAACATCACCCTATTCAGGTTTACTGTTGAACTCTTTCATAACATTTTGCATTTTAATCATCTTTACACAAAGCTGCTCTTAGTGAATAATACAGTGCTGGACAATAATTTATTGAGGCACAGAATTAACCACTAATGCTACAAAACTATTTTTCTTTCCTGTCATGGGTTGGGCTTTATCTGTTTTAAATCTACAAGCTTAGATAGAGGTAAATGGAATTTATCCAAATCTTTATTACCTCTTCTTATAGGTTTCTTTATGCTGTTGTGTTTTTTTGTAGGCCACAGACCTAGAATTTATAACATGTCCTTTTACACCTCTAATAGCGATAGAAATCTGCACACAACATTGTTTGCAATCATAACACTTCTTAACTTGCTTGCCTACTGTCATTTGCATTTGTCTGGGCTGAGACTGTAACAGGTTAATTTAAATCAGTGTTCTATCCCAGTCACCAAACTGAATGAACGAATGAATGAATAAATAAATAAATAAATAAATAAATAAATAGTAAGCTGAGCTGTGTCTCCTGAATCTGTGTGTGCATTGACTTGCAGGCTGTACAGTGGTAATCATTTTTGGATGCCAGGTCTTCATCTCTTATGGCAATAATCTTATGGGAGAGGCTTACTTTATTTTATTTCTTTTTCTTTTTTTTCACTGTAGGGAGCAAAGAGTGCATGACAATATCCTCAGACACTAAGTTTACCACCCAACAATGACATGCCTTATTTCAGCCAAACCTTCAGCTATATGAAAGCTGATCTTTGTTGCTGCTTCTGAAATTTCAGGAAAAAAATGAACATAGACTGTTGCTCAAGAATACTTTGTAGCACACATATTAGTCTGGCAGTTAGTGCAGAAAATTAGGGCTATAGGCTGTTTTCTGTAGTCCAGGGTTTGATTCCCTCAGCCTCCATTTGCCTGTTTGACGCTAAGTAACTTACTTAACCATGCAGTGTTCTAGAGCTAGGTTACCTTGTGGTCTCTTGGTCTGCCTATTAACCATCTATGAACTTTACAATATCAATACACTGTTGACCTGTGACACTATTAAAAGTATCTGCATGCAGAGGCCGGTCTGGTGGCATGGAGGGATAAATCCCTGTTTACAGCCCAGCTGGCCTGGATTCAATTAGCAGCTTGTGTGACTAATGGAGTTGAAGGGAAGGGATTGGAGTGCCCATCCTGGGTGAAAGGGCCCTTGGTAATGTACTTCCTAATGAGAGACATGATGTAAAGAAAGGATCTGCTCTTGGATGAGTGTGGTGGGGGATTGGGTAGGGTATAAACCCCCCCAGTAGAACCACAGATACGCTGATCCCCCAGAATGCCCTTAGGATTCACATCTGGGCCTAGCAATACCACAGTATACCCATTGAGGACAGGAGAATAGCTGGTAGACTTTGTGTGGACATAGGGCACTGGGAGCTAGGCTGGTAAGGATGGAGTCAAATGGGACAAAAAATTACTTCATGCATCATAGTAGAAAATCTTTTAATCTTAGTCTCCCTGCTGATAGCTATTGTCTGTTGACATATAAGGCATAATGCACTTTCACAGTACTGCCTTCTTTTAAATTAAATGAACTATGTAATGTTTGACTGAAAATGATTGGGCAGATTATAAGTGATGTATAATGTTTGCAAATGGGAGTATGTCAGTAGGTTTGTGATGTAAAATACTTGCAACTAGTATTGTGTCTGTGTGGGTTATTTTCATTTATATAAATGTATGATTGCTTATGCTATAAGTGATGGTTTGATAAAGATGTTTCTTGTATAAAAAAGAGGCAGGAATTTAATAATTTATGCAATGTTGCTTAGGTTATATAATTATATAATATATAGCAATGTATGTGAAGGATAACATTTGTTATTTTTAATTTTTTAATACAGGTTGATTACTTTTATATAAATGTAAATGTGCCTATGTCACAAGTAATAAGTCAATAAAGGTGTTAAAACATTCACCTTCACAGTATGCTGTCTTCTGTCCTAACACACTTTATTATCAACTTTTTACCTCTTGAAATGAGGAGGAAGAAAAAGGGAAAAGATGAACTGTACTGTTTTAAGAAATTAAATTATTATCACTGCATACTCTGCTAGGCTTTCTTTCACAAGTTAAAATATTAGGTATAGATAAGAAACATTAAGAATTATTATAGCAAGCTTCAGTTTAGTCATAGTTAGCATCGCAGATAGGAGCTCCACTTATACTCTACATGCACATAGAGAGCCAGTGGAACAGCTGCTTATTTCTAATTCTGAGTGTCAAATCATATTCCCCAACAAAATGCTTTCCCTTCTTTTTATAAGATTTTTAAATGCTGCAACAAATAAATATTGGTTTAGTTAGTTCTTATGTTATTAAAGGAAATATATTTATGACTTTGAAAAAAGTGAACATGTGCATGCTTATTGTAAATTGACTCTCAAAAATTTACATATATATATATATATATATATATATATATATATATATATATATATATATATACTCTTCCAGTAGATTAATTTTCTGAGGTGGTACAACACCTCTGAATATGAAGAAGTTACACAGTAATGTACTTCAGCTCATTGCTGTCAGAGACATAGAGTGACACTCACTTCCCACACACACATATGCACACATAATCCATATCATGACTATTTAGCAGACGATGTGTAATAGGCCTTTACTTTCACATACAGCATATGCTATCAAAAAATAATTGCCACATTATGTACAATTCCAATGTCTGATAAGAAAATTTGAAGATGAAATGACTACAGATATGTAGTGTCCTTGTTGCACTCAACAACATACAGTCACTCAACCAGCCATATCACTTTTCATTCAAGCAGTGCTTTCCAAGAAATCGGGCCTCCTCACTCCCAAAATATAGTCACCATCTGTATACAGTATACCACTGAGGATTGATTTTGACAAAAATGAAAGAAATAAAGACCACAGTAATATATTCTAACTTTTTGCTCATAGAGAAAAATATTACTCTCCTGAAATATAGTTTTAGCTTGTTGTCAGTGGCATGCTTTTACTCAGACAAACTAAATCAAATTTGTATCCAAACAGTACTTTAACCAACAGCATGCCTTCTCATTGTTAATGTCAAACAGAAGGACACCTCCTGTTTTCTATATGCCTCAGGTTTAAATGAAATAAAAGAAATATAGACCACAGTAATGGATTACAACTTGTCACTCATAGCCTAGACATATACAATGCTTCCTTGAAATGTAGTTTCAAACTGCTGTCAGCAACATACACTGTCCACAGCAACCCATGTATTTTTTTCAGTATCTTCACAAAATCCATGCTAACTCACCCTTACACGAAAGAAAGCCAACTATTATGTATAGTGCATCTCTGATGTTTGCCTCAAACTCTGGCTTGACCCATCCCTCAAATTTGGCTCCTATGTAGAAAAATAAGGAATACAATTAACTATCACTTATTATGAATCAGGAAAAATCTCACATTTTCTCTCATAAGCAGCTAAATCAGCCACAGGCAAAGAAGTCTTGCAAACACAAGTAGAATATGGCCTACAACATATTGCTGAGTCATCCAAAACCAGCATCAAAACTCTTCAGACACATTACAGCAAAATATACAGATTTATCACACTCTCTAAAAAGCTTGAACAGCACTGCTTGACTAAGTAAAAGCTAAATAGTTGTTAGTCAAACAAAGAGCAGACCTCCTTCTAGATTCCTAACTATTTAGACACTTTCTGTCCAGCACCCTTTCTGTGTTAGCAGGAAACTTACTTCTAAAAACATCTGTATGAAACTTGAGAAGTCAATCAATCAGAAACACCAATGAGAAAACTAAACTTCACCAACCATAAGTTTTGTACCCATTCCTGCCTATACCTTTCAACTTACAGATTTTTACAGAATGTCCAGATTGTTGCTTTATATTTTTCATCTGTTCTTCATAAAACCTATTTTTTTGATAAACCACTGGGATGATCCCAAGATTAAAGTTTCTAAATAATGACATACATTTGAGTTTCAGACTTCATATCCAGGAGTGACCTTAGGTCAACTGGTGCCCTAGGCAAAAGGGCTCCACGACACCCCTCACCACACCACCCAGTGCTCCTATCCTGGTCTGCCTACATTAAATAAACACTGAAAAAGCGCCCCTGCTAGAGCGGTGCCCTAGGCGACCGCCTAGTTGGCCTATGCCTAAGGCCGGCTATGTTCATATCCTTCAGAAAAAAAAGCATTCTAACACAAATTCTATTATAACCATTCTCTAAGTTTATAAGAGCAATATTTAAAATGTGTCCCTATTTTTGGACCTTTGCCCTCCCATTATTTCAAGGTTTGTCCAGATTTCCTGGGTTCTTGCCCTATCTTAAAAGAAACACTATGTATCTGAAGGCAAAATGCAAGTGCCTTTACACCAACATAAATTTGAACTTACCCTCTGTGCTCCGCCCACTGCATCCCATACTTTATTGTTTGACTATTGGCAGCTAATTTCTGTAGATCTCCTGCTAAGTCCATTTTCACAAGGTCAGCTTTTTTCACTTCCACCACTTCCCCCTTCATCCTCTGCTCACTCTTTCTGATATCTATTGCAAATATGTAAATAACTGTACACATGTTGTTAATGGCTGCTGTATATAACAGTTGTCAAACAAACAGGCAAACAATGCACCTCTGAGGATTGATTGTAAGGAAAGTAAAGAAATAAAGACAAGACTAATGTATGCCATCTTGCTACTCATAAACACATACTGTTTCCAGAAAATATAGTTTTAACTTGTTGCTTTCAGCCACATGCACTGCCTCACAGCCCTATCCCCAAAAGACAGAAACTTTCTATATACAGTACACATCTGAGGTTTGATTGTGATGAAACTGAAAGAAAAATCATAGTAGTATATTCCAAATTGCTATTTATAATGGCTTACTGTTATTTTGAAATGTAGTTTCATTTTGTTGCTTTCAGCCCCATGGATTTCCCCTGACTAGCATACTCAATACTATTAGCAAAAAAAAGTTGTCTCCTATATTCAGTACACCTCTGAGGTTTGATTGTGAAGAAAATAAAAAAAAAATAAAGACCATAATAATACAGTCTGTTTTTTTTTTATTTATATGCACATTTACTGTGACCCTGACAAGCCATATCATTAATCATACAGATAGTCCTGTGCAGTTGCACACAATCTTCCTCTCTATCACATCCTGAAAAATAAAGGTACAGTTTTACATTCAAACATAAAAGAAATCACAAAGACACAGTAATCTGTGTGTTCCACTTGCCCATCTGCAAGGTGTCAGAAAGTTTAAAAAAAGAAAGAAAAAATTTCAGGGCAAGAAAACTGATCTAATTTTCTCAACAGAAAGAACACTGCAAACACTGACTATAGTCAAGAAAAGAAGTCTAGCCAGTGTTGCTGTTTTTAAAGACATTGATATGGGATGAAAATAGCACCATCTTCCATTGGTTCCTTTGACTACAATAAGCTGGAACCCTAAAACCAAGCCTGTGAAAGAGCATAAATCAGAATAGTCTGCAGTTACACTGAAATAGAGGAACAGTTGCTCATGTGTCAACCTGAGTCTCAGGTGGGCTGAATTGTTGCCCATGTGCCACCTATTAGAGAAACTTGGCTAACTAGCTGTAGTCAAAGTATCACCTTTTTTCCCAAAAATTTTGGTTAATTTTATTATGAAGAATAGGTAATGCCATGAATACAAACACAAAAGCTGTTAAATTCATAGTACAGATGTAAAAGGAACAATTTGATACAAAATAATGCGTCAACTTTATTAAAATAAGGAGGTTTCCAATTAGAACGGCGAAAACACATTTTGTCAAATGCATTTTCGTCGACACATATAGGGCAAACAGGCAAAACAGCAAAGCAGTTGTGCAGCAAATTCTTTCCCTGGGAAAGACGTCACTTGACTGCTTTGTTGCTTTGCTGTGTTCTGAAGTGTAGTGTGGTCCCTTGTCCGGTATAGCTCCCAAGCATGAATGTGGAACAGTTACTGACCTTAGGGTTAGGATGTGGGTTAAGGTAAGTGCATATGTATGAAAGTGTTTACTGTTTTTTTATTTTGCATTAGATGTATGGTTGAGTTACATGTGTATGTGTTTTCAGCTGTTTACTTTTGTTTTGGGGGGTAGAATTAGGGTTAAGGTAAGTGTGTATGTATTTGGAACTGTTTATGTAAATGTGCGAGTGTTACTGACCTTAGGGTTAGGGTGCGGGTTAAGGTAAGTGCATATGTTTTAAAATGTATACTGTTTTTTTTTTTGTTAGATGTATGGTTGGGTTACGTGCATATGTGTATTTAGTTGTTTACTGTTTTTTGGGAGGGTATAAGTAGGGTTAGGGTATGTGTGTATGTGTTTGGAAGTGTTTAATTTTTTTTTTTTGTTTTTGGGGTTGGAACAGTGATTTCTTTCCCTAGGAAACTCCTCTTTCTGTAATGTAGCCAATTTTCTGTCATGCAAACCAGATTAAAAATATGTTTTATACTATGCTAGCCTTGTTTAATAATTCTGCTATTGTTTGCTCATTGTATTATATAAATTGTAATGTGTAGCTGCTAGCAACAATTGTACTCTGTTCACTTGTATTTGTAACTCTGGAGCTTTTCTCCTCGGGCCTCCACTGAAAATGGACATGTTCCAGTTGGACTATCCTGGTTAACAAAAATAAAATAAAATAAAAAATAAATGTTCTGTGGTTTTGACATTTTCAGCTTTCGCTGAAAATGTGTCGAAACATCGTTCACTGTTTTCAGTGTTTGATGTTTCAATATAGACCCAAATAAGGATTCTAGTTTGATACCATTTGAAGTTTTGGTTGGTATAACTAAGTCTTAACTTGATACTTTCTTTTTCTGTTTGCAAAAATACAGTGGCATAATCTAGAAAAATTTTAAGGATAGGCGATAAATTAACTTCCATTTTTAGTGCTGGTCTTTCTAATGGATGCCTACATGCTCCAGAATAACATTTTTTTTCCTTTTGACACCAATGGGCATTGAGCCTTTCAACAGAATCACTGAGTGACCATAAGGCTGGATCATCTTCTTCATTACTTACAGACAGCTTGTAAACTCTATTTCAAGAGCTGTTGTATTTTTATTGACAGACAGCTTTTAAACTACATTTAAGAAATAGAACAGTTTGATAAGTTATATAAAATCGATCTCTATAATAACTTAATAACATCTTCTAAACTGGAAAAATCTTTTTTTAGATTTGGTGCTTTTTACAGGTGTGGACCTAGGCCAGGGAGCCTACTTATCTCAACCTTCATATGGAAATGGTGGACCTAGGCCAGGAAGCCTACTTATCTCAACCTTCCTATGGAACTGGTGAACTTAGGCCAGACACACTACTTAGCTCAACCTGCCTATAGAACTGGTGGACCTAGGCCAGGCACCCTAGGTATCTCGACCTTCCTATGGAACTGGTGGACCTAGGCCAGGCACCCTACTCATCTCAAACTTCCTATGGAACTGTTGGAACTAGGCCAGGCACCCTACTCATCTCAACTTTCCTATGGAACTGGTGGACCTAGGTCAGGCACCGTACTTAGCTCAACTTTCCTATGGAACTAGTGGACCTAGCCCAGGCACCCTCTTTATCTCAATCTGCCTATGGAACTGATAGGTTTAGGCCAGGCACCTTACTTACCTCAACCTTCCTATGGAACTGGTGGACCTAGGCCAGGCACCCTACTTATCTCAACCTTCCTATGGAACTGGTGGACCTGGGCCAGGCATGCTACTTATCTCAACCTTCCTATGGAATTGGTGGACCTAGGCCAGGCACCTTACTTATCTCAACCTTCTTATGGAACTGGCTGATAATGTCTCCAGTTTGGTCAGTGATATCAGCTGGTCTAGTTTATTTTTGTTATGTCTTGGGGTAAAAACTCAAAATTTACTTCAGGATATGCTAAGATAGCAAGTTTGACCCACCCTACACCTATCTTCCAAATGCATCCCATCTTTCTGTCTGATTAATTTGGAAATGTATTATCAGAGCTGTTTCTTTTCTGTTTCTTTTTTAATACCACAAAGGAGTCAGTTGAATACCAAACAGGAACTGCTGGTGATGGGTACGGATGTAAGTATGCATACATATATGTTTGTACGCATGTATATACATATATTTATTTATTTATAATTTGCTGACCAAGATAGTCTGCCTGTGCTGAAAAAAAAAACTTTTCGGCAAAATGCTAAGGATGACAATCTCCATGGATACAAAAAATAGAAGATAAAAATGGTATACAGTAAATATAAAAACACTGATTTGCAATGCAACAGGAGTATGTAGTAATGGATGGTGTCATGCCCCTTTACAGCAGCTTTGTTACTTAGCCAGTACAAATAAAGAGAAGCTACCATGTGTACATCTGTTGTGGTCCTTCTTTCTTGCACCCATTTGATGCCATGCTCCCTGCTGTGTTATAAATAAACATGAAGTGACTGAAGTCCTCACAAGGATTTACTCTTTTTACCTTTTTTATTTGTCTTTAAATACAACAGATTAAAGCAGTGTAAATTCTATTTTTGTTAAGGAACTGTTATTTTGGATTCAACAGATGTACACACAGGTGTAATTAATATTAGCACAAATAGTTCCACAAACTAGACTTGCAGGTAAGCAGATGTAAAACTAAACATAACTTACAGTGACACAAACGCTTCTACAAGCTATACTTGCAGCCAGCTGCCAAAGGAATCAAACAGATACAGTTGTCATACAGCATATAAGACCAACTATACAATGACCCCCCCATTAATATTCAAAAACGTGCATGCTGATTGGTCAGCGTGCACGTTGTAAATCCAAGTTATAGTAATGGAAAAAGGTCCGGTCGCCCAGACTTTTTCCATTACTATAACTCTTACAGCAACACTGTCTTGCTATGTTAAATGAGTTTAACATAGCGAGACAGCTTTAAAAAAAGCAACAGAGATTCTCCGTTTCTTTTTTTAAAGCTGTCTCGCTATGTTAAACCCATTTAACATAGCTAACAGTTGTAAAAACAACGGAGATCTTGCTTTCTCCGTTGCTTTTTCAATATCTTGCTATGTTAAATGGGTTTAACATAGCGAGACAGCTTTAAAATAAGCAACAGAGATTTCCATTGTTTATTTTAAAGCTGTCTCGCTATGTTAAACCCATTTAACATAGTGAAACAGTTTGTAAAAAGCAACGGAGATCTTGCTTTCTCCGTTGCTTTTGCCCACAGCTCTGATGTACTGCGTAGGTGTATGCGTGCGCAGTACATCAGAACTGCCACAGAATACCAGACAGTTGCGGAAGGGCAGCAAGGAGGCATTATACAATGCCATTATTTAAGAAAAGTAATTATTTTTTTTACTTAAATAATGTCATTGTATAATAGCAATAACCCACTTCTGGGTGTGGGTAATGCTGGATTTACCCTCGGTTGGCTTTGTTTGGCCACTAGGGCTTCGCCCTTGTGACCACACCACACCAACCGTGGGTAAATCCAGCATTACCCACACCCAGGCGTGGGTTATTGCTATATTATACAATGACCCCCCATTAATATTCAAAAACGTGCATGCTGATTGGTCAGCATGCACATTGTAAATCCGAATTATTATAATGGAAAAAGGTCCGGTTGCCTGGACTTTTTCCATTACTATAATTCTTTTTTTACAGCAACGGAGAACGCAAGATCTCTGTTGCTTCACACTGTCTCGCTATGTTAAACGAGTTATGATAAATTCTCTGTTGCTTTTTTAAAGCTGTCTCGCTATGTTAAACTCCTTTAACATAGTGAGACAGTTTGTAAAAAGCAATGGAGATCTTGCTTTCTCCATTGCTTTTTTCAAAACTGTCTCGCTATGTTAAACCCATTTAACATAGCGAAACAGTTTGTAAAAAGCAACGGAGATCTTGATTTCCCCGTTGCTTTTGCCCACAGCTCTAATGTACTGTGTAGGCATATGCATGCGCAGTACATCAGAACTGCCGCAGAATACCAGACAGCTGCAGAAGGGCAGCAAGGAGGCATTATACAATGCCATTATTTAAGAAAAAAGTATTTTTTTTTTCTTAAATAATGTCATTGTGTAATAGCAATAACCCACTTCTGGGTGTGGGTAATGCTGGATTTACCCACGGTTGGCTTTGTTTGGCCATTCGGGCTTCACCCTCATGACCAAACCACGACAACCGTGGGTAAATCCAGCATTACCCACACCCAGGCGTGGGTTATTGCTATATGAACATTCCTTTTTCTGATTTTTTTTCTCTTACTCGAACTGTCAGTGGATACAAAAATAATATTAAAAGCACCATCCATTCAAGCACTGACACATAAAATCTCAGTAATGATCAACTTAATGTTTCCCATTTCATCACATTTTATTTTTAACTTTATATAACCATTAACTATTTAAGTTATATTGTTTTTTTACAGTCAATAATTAGAAATGTTTGCAAAATAACTAACATAGCATCTGTCCTACACATGCGATGCATTCCAAATTACAGAACATTTTATTTAATATCTGCAATGAGACTTTGTCAGAATATGTAATTCTCCCACCCTTGTTTTCAAACCAAGCCTAATAGAAGTAATTGTCAAGAGCCAGCATGTTGTCTTCATGAACTAGCCATCCCCGCCCCACTCACATATAGTATTGTGCAACACCAGGTTACTAATCATTTTTAGAGTCAGAATTCATAAAATTAAAAACATACGGAACAATTTTAATTAAAAGCTAGCTAGAAAGCACACATTGGACTGACTTTGGAAAACTCACACTAAGTAGGAGCTTATGGCCTGTGACCCATCAGGGGATCTGCAGCCTTCATGTTTTAAGGCTTAAAAACCAGGATGTGGCTAATGTGCGTATTGTATTCAGCAAAATGCAGTATTGACAGAGTGACACATCCTACTCCTATGGAGATGCATGCATTTATTTATTTTATTTTCTGTTTGTTAACCAGGTAGGTAGATTGGTCTGAAGACCCCTTTCAGCTATGTTATGGCCCAAAAGGGCAAAATTTATAATTGTAACAATAAGAACATATAAATGCACAGTTATGCGATGCAATTATATACAGAGACATACCCCCAGATTCACGAAACCTCCGTGTAAGACTTAATATGTCTTACTCGGAGGCTGCAGTTGAACGGTATGACATCAGCATGCCATGAATATTCATGAGGGCATGCTGACTCATCCGTAACTCTTACACGGACTGAGTAAGAAAGCAGGGGGCGTGTCCAACTGCCGAGCAGTCTAAAAGTCCACGCCCCTGCAAGGTTTAAAAACCATAATGTCAACAGACAAGAGCAAGTTCGCTCAAATGTACTTGCACCCAACACTACACTCCCTGACACTGTAAATCCCCATCACAGTTATAAAATGTAAAATATTAATTTTATTTTTTTTAAATCCAAGATATAGCTGACCGTATTTGCGCTTGTTTGCACGGGTGTGCCCATTGCTTAACCACAGTTAGCAATTGTGACATTGAAGAGCATATAAGAACTACTTATGCAAATTAAGCCAAATTGTAATAGCATACTGGTAGAGTGTATGTCCAAAGAAGAGGCATTCATGGTTTGAGTCCACCACTCCCCTTCTTATTTATGTTTTATATCAGTATTTGAAATAATACCAGACATATATGATTAAAATATTATTAAAAGCAGTGAAATGGCCAATGTATCAGTGAACAAAATATATATTTTTAAAGGATCCAGATATATAATAGCCTGCTGTTAAGCAGCGCTTTGCCCAGCTAAACAGAGGTGCCCATAGTTTAATAGCGCTTTACCCAGCTAAACAGAGGTGCCCATAGTTTAATAGCATTTTACCCAGCTAAACAGAGTTGCCCATAGTTTAAAAGCACTTTACCCAGCGCTATAGAGTTGCCCAAAGTTTAAAAGCTCTTTACCCAGCGCAATGTGTTTGTGCCGACGTGTGCGCCGCGCCAACCAGGGCACTGTAGGGCACCGGGGAGCAACGTAGAGCTAAGTTGCTTAAACACAGCCACACCCCCTAACCTGTCTAGACAGTAATAAAATAAAAGAATGACAAGGTTCGTACCCATGACCCTGTGCATCATAATCAAAGTACAGAACTACTAAGCCATGACAGCTTAGGAGAAACAGCCACTATTAACATACATATACTTAGAAATGGTAGATTAACCATTACTAAGCAGGTCTGCAGTCAGCTTAGAATTCTCAAAAATGGCCAATCACAAAAACGTGGAAGAAATGCGGCATATTTAAGCCCCGTAGGTGGGAATAATTGTCATAACTGATTGTAGCTCACATTTGCCGTTAGAATGGCAGGTGCAGGAGAGGGTTCATGCTTCTGAGCTCAGCGTTCGGGCATTGAGGAGTTGAAATACATGGTTTGGCTCCTTGTCCACTGTCATGAGTCCAGACTCCTGAAGGCCAGTTCCAAGGGACGGAATACAAGGCTGAGGCTCATGACCTCACCAGTGCCACAGGCGTTCCTCACACCGGTGAGCAGGTCCGACATCACCATGCAGACCTGAAGAGACGGAAGGAGGACCACTTGAACCAATGGATCCAGGAGGCCCGTGGGATGCAGGATGCCCCACGACTGAGTATGTAGCCATGGAATGCAGTATGTAAGAATTGATAATTGAGTTGGTATAATGGATAGGTATGTCTCAATATCCCTTAATTTACTTTACAGCTGCAGGTGACCGTGCTGCGAATCAGCAAGCCTATGCTGATAGGCTGCAAAGGCTGCACCACCAGGCAGGTTAGTGGTTCTTTTGCATGTTTTGTTATATAAAATAGGGGAGAGAGCATGAAATAAAGTGTTGTAGCACAATAATACAGCCATAAATTGGCCTGAATAAGTCCTCTGCATGTACTGTTATACGACAATTCATAGAGCTAGAAAAAGAGCGTAGTAACCCATTAAGAAAGGTAACATATGTCTGGAATAAAATCTCTGCAGGTACCGTCATATAACATAAGTGACTGAGCCTGAAAAAGTGTGTTCTAACTCATTAATTAAGGTCTAATCTGTCTTGAATATTTCTTCCATATGCACTGTTACAATAAATGAAGGTGTGAGTCTGTGGAAAAGTGTGTAATGTCAGTAATAAAGGTTTAAAACCCAGAGTGTGTGTGTTTCACTTAGGTTGAATTGTTGTTGTACCCTTGCATTATACAAATAGTACTGTTTTAAAAAGTGCTGGCAACTCAGAGTTCTGCAGTCCCATCTAAAGTGAGTGTTGGAAGTGCTAGTAGCTGTGAAACATATATGCAGTCCTCAACAGTCAGTTACTGGCTGGCATGCATAAGTAAATCTTGCACATGAGTAGCATGCTAATATGTTCCCCAGAAATGTGAGTATGCTTCCATAAATGCAGGGTTCTGTACAAATTGAAGTGAAAATGTCATGTGAAAACATCCAATGTAGATAAAGAAATATAAAAGCAATCATGAAATATGTAGCAGTAACATCAGCATCTTGGACAGTTAGTATGTCAGATAAAGGTCAAGTATATATTGAACTAGCCAAACCCATTACACAAACTAATGCATGGTGGCAAGTATAATAATACATGTAGGGAATATACAGCTTCAGTCACTAGGAATGTAGTGTAGAGTAAAAGTAATTATAACATGTTAACTGAGGTCCTTTTCTACACCCTACTGTTTGTGCATAAACCATGCAATTCCACACCTCAATGGGTATGTGTAATCTTAAATATTTTTTGGGACATATGTCCTATTGTTTTATAAATATTTGCATTCATGTTGATGCATGTGCCCTGTTCAAACACTACGTTCATGGTGGCCTGTTGCTACCAAACATCCCTGCATGCTGTTGGAATATCCACTGTCGTTCAATATATGCATGTGTTATGCTTGCTGTTCAACTCTTGGAACATTGGTGCGTTGCGTTAATGGGAATATTACTACATGCTGTTACAACTAATCTGGAATGCTGTTGTTTATGTTGTAATTAAACACACCTAATTGCAGAACGTATGGGAAGGCCGGTCCTATCAGACCCACCTATCCCTCCTCAGTTGGCGAGTGCACCTGGCACCAGCAGCTCCGGTGCCCAGCTTGGGCTCCCCGCCTCCATTGGTCCTATGCCACCTTCGGGTGGAAGTGCTGCAGGGGATGGAGCTCGCCCCCCCGTGCAAACGTGGGTGGAGAAGGGCCACCTGTCACCCTTCGAAGGGTCCGGGCTGTGGTGCGTAGGGAGATCCAGCGTTCAGTCGCTGATCCCCAACGCCAGCTCAAGGCGAGAGTGGCACATCTCTTGGGTGAGCCTGCCCATCCTACACAGCCCCCAGCACAGCCACCCTTGGGGCTGTGAAGGTGCAGTGGTGACTGCCCATGGGTGGGGATTTCAGTTCCACTGTTACCATCTGTGGGCTCTTGGGCTTGCGATTTCCAAACAAACTTCCCCGTCAATTGTGTTCACCCACCCCATGTGTCAAATACCGCCCCTGTATGCATCTTGTTTGTCTTGTCTGTTTACCTCCCCAACCTACCTCCCCAAATATACCTACATCCCCTACCTCACATTCCACTCTCAACTGAAAAAAAAAAAATTAAAAAAAAAAGGGCAATCTGTTACCACAAAAAAAATTACTCCCCATACATAGCTGTCCATTTCACACACATGTCCACCGGACATGTAAACTGATAATTATAATTGGCACTACAACATACTCTGTTGTCCTCACCCCTCTCTCAGGGGTGGAAGGTTGCAAATTTCACACCAAATTACAAACATATTCACAGCTGTTGCTAGTAAAGAAATGAGCAGCTATGGGTCTTCCCTACACTCTTCCTGCACATCCCAGCTGGTTTCCCTACTGTCTTTCCCTCTTTCTACCCCCTTTTTCACCACTTTACTATCTCCCCATTTTCTTTTCTTTCAAAGAAATTAGCGTGGGGGTTAGCGGGAGTAAGCACTTTTAAGCAGTAGTAAGCGGGTGTGCGCGAGTGTGCCCATGTGTGTGCTTAGCTAAGTATTGCTAAGCATCGCGTAAACCCGTGCAAACCCACTTACAACTGCTTAAAAGTGCCTTAGTCACTCTGTATGACAGGGCCCTTGTACTGCTCAGCAGAAAAATAAAATACCCCTGTCAGTCTCGAACCTCAGACTCACCAGACTGCATGAAGTACCACTAAGCCACAGCAGATATACAAGAACTTGGTGCTGAAAGAAATATATCATTCATTACAATCAGCGAATGTAAAGGGAAAATAGGAAGGCCATAACACAAAGCTTGTTCTGTGGATCTTTACCAGCAATTGTTGTGGAATTACATTACATGAGTGTGATAAGAGAAGCAGCCATGCTAGTAGGGAATAATGTTACAGTAGCACCTTACAAACCCCACACAGTATCAGAGCAGGATAAACACTGGCATATTTGAATAGGTCAGAGGCCACACCTCCCAAATGTGACTGATTTACAGGGATGTCCCTGATTTGCAAACAAATGTTAGCTGTGCCCCTCTGACTCCCTGTGAAATGTACTAACAGTACGCAGAAAGGTGGGGAATCCCACTTAATGATAAATGTCAATAAGTGAGAGTAGACACTGCTTGCACATCAGAAATGGTGTAGTAATACATATGCTCCGAATACCCCTAAGTCTCAACTGCAAAATATCTGAAATATATCACAGGTGTATCCCACTGATATGTACCTTTCCCTGAGGCTGTTCAAATATATACCTGAGAGTATCTGAGGCCTGGAAGTGTCAGAAACACACAGGCATATCAGCCTGTCTGCTGTTACACACTCTGTGAATAGCTGTAGAATGAATTCCACAAGCATGCCCTTATGTAGGAGTACAACACAGAAATATCAAAGGATGTAGCCATGTACTGCTAGCAACCACCTGTGACAATGCCATTGTTCAGGTGCTGAAAAGACTGGTGTGGTGCACAGTCAATGAATACTAGGCTAATCTCTGTCTACCATCTGGATATGTCCACAGGTGGGAGCTACTCAGACAGATTACTAGCCTTTATAGACTTACAGGTACACAGCAACTCTGCATGTTCAGCAAGATAAACATCACACGATAATAAATAATGCACTCTGCAGTTCTGCACCCCTACCCAAAGGTACTATATACCCGTGTAGTCAGGCACAACCAAGGGTGTAGGTAGGCATACACAGTACAGAAATATGTCCAGTTGTCCTGAGCAGACTGTGCAAATGTCAATACAAACAAACCACAAACTGTTCAGAAGTGAGTAACGTACTAATGACAGTATAGCAGTTCACAAACAGTGCATGTGCCTGATATTCATAATAGGTAGTACAACATACTTAGTTGTCCTCACCCCTCTCTCAGCGGTGGAAGGTTTCAAATATCCCACCTAATGTATTGCATATGCACAGCTGTTGCTGGTAAAGAAATGGGCAGCTATGGACCTTTTCCACACCCATCGTGTACATCTCAAGCTGGTTTCCCTACTGTCTTCCCCTCTTTGTGCAACCTTTATCATCACATTCCTATCTCCCCATTTACTTTTCTGTCAAAGAAATGAGCGCGGGGGTTAGCAGGAGTGAGCACTTGTAAACAGTAGTAAGCGTGTTTGCACCAGTGTGCGCATGTGTGCGCTTAGCTTAGCATTGCTAAGATATGATAAGCTACACCAAGCTTAGCTTAGTATTGCTAACATAAAATAAGCTAAGCTAAGCTTCGCTTAGCATCGCTAAGCGTCAAGCAAACCTGCTTATAACTGCATAAAAGTGCCTTAGTCACTCTGTATGACAAGGCCCTTGTACTGCTCAGCAGCAAAATAAAATACCTTTGTCAGTCTTAAACCCCACACCTTGGACCCACCAATCTGCATAATGTACCACTAAGCCACAGCAGATATACAGCAACTTGGTGCTGAAAGAAATATAGCATGCATTACAAGGAGTGAATGTAAAGGGAAAATAGGAAAGCCATAGGAATACATTGCAATAAAGAAATATAACATGCATTACAAGGAGTGAATGTAAAGGGAAAATAGGAAAGCCATAGGAATACATTGCAATAAAGAAATATAACATGCATTACAAGCAGTGAATGTTAAGGGAAAATAGGAAAGCCATAAGAATACATTGCAATAAAGAAATATAACATACATTACAAGGACTGAATGTAAAGGGAAAATAGGAAAGCCATAGGAATACATTGCAATAAAGAAATATAACATGCATTACAAGGAGTGAGTGTAAAGGGAAAATAGGATAGCCATAGGAATACATTGCAATAAAGAAATATAACATGCATTACAAGGAGTGAATGTAAAGGGAAAATAGGAAAGCCATAGGAATACATTGCAATAAAGAAATATAACATGCATTACAAGGAGTGAATGTAAAGGGAAAATAGGAAAGCCATAGGAATACATTGCAATAACTACTGTTGTATGCCAGTTAATTCCCTAATTCCAAAAGAAAGCACATACTCCCATGTATCCAGTGTTAGCATTAGGAGGTGTGAGTAAACTTACATACTGAGAAGAGTGTACTGGAAGAAGCAACAGTCAGGTTTCAGTACAACATGCATTTCACTGGCTACAACCCAGCTTCAGATATGAGACATATACCAACCTTCTGACTGACACAACTGTCCCCACCTTGCAAAACTGAAAGGCCTACGCCTATCTAACCTATCATTTTATAGCAGTGTCCTGAAATCACAGTGAGAACTGCAATTACCACACAGCAGGCTGCATGCAATTACTAAATGGTGGGCACCAATTGGTGCAGAGGCCATCACATGCACATGTGCAGATACCTACAAAAGCAGCCTGTACTTGCTGTCCACACATGCAATAATATCATTGTAGCAACTGGAGAGAGAGAGAGCGAGACAGACAGACAGAGACAGACAGAGACAGACAAACAAACAGAGGCAGTTGGAGGCACCAAACAAAAAAAAAAAAAACCACGTCAACAGGTACAACAGACAGAGGTGAGAAATACAAAGGTAAGGTATGTAGCAGATATGTATTTGCTGGCATCCGAATGATGTGTCTGAAGGGTACTCTACATACCGTGAACCCTCCATATGTGGTAGCAGTCCGTATCTATATGTATATGCAGATGTGCATAGGGCAAGGGACATACTGCAACTGTTAGTGAAGGCTGGATATATAAATGTAGTTGAAGGTTGCTATGTGCACATATCTATGTAGGTTGTAGTGTGTGGCATTGAAAACAGCAAGCAGTGCAGGTATATGCCATGTGGTGGTTAAATGCTGTGGGACTGAGTTACAGCCAGTGAGGCCTGCTACAGCTATACAGCCTGAGGACAGCGAAATGCATTCTGCACAACACTGTGCAATATTATTACATAATTGTATGTCTCACAACTGTTTCATAATTGATATTCCCACCATGAAAGATGGGCAGTATATGTGCCTATATGTGCATGTATATGTACAGCAATGGATGTTTACAAGTATGTGTATATATATATATATATATATATATATATATATATATATATATATATATATATAGACATATATATATATATATATATATACATATATATATTTACTGAAACCCATTTGGTTGACAGCTCATTTCATCGACAAACATTCAATCCCCCCACACACCCCCAACTATATATAACAACTCCACAGTCGCACAACAGTGGGGAGGGGGGCAAAACCTAGGTTTTTGCTTTGAATACTTTTGTCAATGAAATGAGCTGTCGACCAAATATATATATATATATATATATATATATATATATATATATATATATATATATATATATATATATATATATATATATATATATATAGATATATATATATATATATATATATATATATATATATATATATATATATATATATATATATGCAGCTATACTGCAGTGCCATGCCCCATTCCAAAACACTTTCCCCACTAACTAAAAGATAGGTGTTGCCTGCCTAACACTGAAGGTGTCAGAAGGGAACATGGGACACAGGTGGACAGTAGGTTCCCCTTTGATATTCACAGTGCCACACTAGTCTTGCAATCTGTCTACGTGGTACGTGTCATCACAAATGTTGTGTCATGTACGGAAATATAGGTCAGTGTTCCCCTGTACTCATCACAATGCCCCATGTGGTATGTACCTCAGATGACAACTACAGCAAGTGGAAAGGCCACAGACATACCTCACTAAGAGTATTACTGCCCTCAATCACATACCCTATGCAGACTGATCACATAACCACAGCTACAGTGTGTTGCATACCGGCCACCCAGAGGTTACCTCTGCCGAACATACTGAGGTATGTCACACCCATAGCAGTCAGACAACCACCATGTCAACACCTCATAATCCCACCGGGCTACATGGCCTAGGTCCCTAATCCCTGCCACCTCACTAAACAGCAAATGCTGGAGGGATAGGCTCCTATTTGCAAATATGCCATACTCTGGAGTAAACCACCCAGCATTAACAGACAAGGCTCTTCAGTAGCAGATGTCATACATACCCCTGATGATTGTCTGGGGGATAGGTAACATGCCCTGGGAATCACCTCTGTGTATCTGGTTGACAGGAGCAAGTGAAATCAAATTACATGTGTGTCAAAGGCCAGGGTAGCATATGGCTAGGTTGCTGTAGGCCATAGGGCCAATAGCGTATTACCTACCTATGACACAATGCACACACACATGTACTCAGTGCAATACCTGCTATGTGAGGTGGAATGAGTATGACAGTGAATGTGTGCAAGGTCTGTAACGGTGTGATAGCTTAGTGTGAGGTTGTTTCTGTCATGGTCATTTGTGTCCTAGGTGTGAGGCCAGAGAAAGATGTGTCAGTTATTGGGATGCAGACATAGTAGGATGGCATATGTTGTGACGTAGTTCCTTGTGTATGACTGTGGTGCCCCATCGTAGGCTGAAGCAATACATGTATGCTCAGTAAGTGGTACTGCTGGTGAATCCAGCTGACATTTGAACTGCTGTACTACCTGAAGCTGTAGGCCTAAACAGCACAGTATGGTGTATGTTCCCATTCCCTGGTAACACTGTCTTGTGTGTTTCCTGTAGTCTGCACAGATTACATACCTCAGGCATAGGTATCTGTAAGTAGGGGCACACAGTACTGTAAGATACACAGGAAATGCTCATCTGCGTCAGCATACATTTGTGTGTTGTATGAATGTCTGATGTGTGTGTAATGATGCCTGTACCATGTCCGCAATCACATGTGTGTTGCAGGGTTTGCGTGTGTACCTAGCAACATGTATACTCTGTTGCAGCAGTATGCCAGCTATATTAACAACTGTGCACATATGTTAGGTAGGGGTATGGCATCAACGACTAGGGTGGGTTACTGGTAATACTGTAACTGTACTTCACATTCATTGCAATGGATGACATATTTCTTCATGCATTAGCTTGATATGTACCCCCGTGATGAGGCTGTGCATTGGATCCCAAACAGTGTGCTGAGTACTGGTGTATACTGGTTTGTTATAAGGAGTGTGGCAGGCACTGTCAGCCAGTTGTGGGCTGAGCACTGATATGTGGTATTGAATGTGTGTCTCCTCTGACAGATGAACAGATGCTATATATGGCAGTTAACTGATATCTGTACTGTATAATGTTAAGTGTGCCACATGACTTGCTCACACACATATCGTTTACTTGTCTTCCAGGCTTATGGCTCATCAATGGATTCCCTCCTACACAGCCACAAAAGAACAGGAAATCCACCACAGCCTGGTTCAGCACTATGCCCTGCTGTTTTCCAGGGCCAGCCAGCACCAGCATGAGTGTACTGCACTGTGGCAAGATCTTGTTCATCAGGTAAATGACATAGGCATGCATAACCAGACATATGAGCAGGTATGCCATCACTGCAGTGATTTAAATAGACATGTCCAGCGGCGTGAGTCTGATATCCATAGACAACAGCTTGCCACAGGTGGTGGGGTGGCCATACATCCCCCCCTCACCAGAGTGGAGGAACTGTTCCTAAGTGTGGTGGCTCCTGGCCTACAGCAGCAACAACATCACACATGTGTCATCATGGAGGCCAGAGCCACCCAGCATGGTGACATGGAGCATGCAGGTAACATGCCCTAGCTGTAGACTACTGTTACCTGTATTGTTAGATTATGCGTATGTGAGATGTGTACTGTGTTTAGCAGTTGTGCTGCCTATTGTGTGCAATACTGATATTTTGAATAGTATCTGTACACCTATGCCTGTTGTTCTACTGTAGTTTAGCACACTCACAGTAGCAATGCCACAGTTGTGGCCACTGACAAACTGTGTCATATTCTTGTAGGTCCCTCTGGTGTGACAGCAGGGCAGACGATACATGCTGGTGAGTGTGTTAACACTTTAAAATTGGTATTGAAATGTGCATGTCATAGGTGAGGTGTAGGCCATGTACACATAACACACCTATGCATAATGCATGCTGTGCATGTTTGCTGTGAGACATTAAACATCTCAGTAAAGTCAGTAGCTGCCTCAATCACATGCAATGCACAGAGCATCAGACACAAATGTGGCAACACTGTACTGCACATTGGATAGGCATAGTTGACACACATGTATGCAACATAACACGTTTGTCATACGCAGTACACCTCCACATGCTACACATAGTGTAACCGGACACTCGCTGCCAGGTCACACTTTAGTATCCCACATGTCATCCACACACCACACATAATATACCTGAGGGGTAGGGGCCTAGCATGGGGCTGTGCAACACTCTTCAACACATAACACAGTCATGTTAGGCAATGCTCCCTATTGGGCACCTCACACACCCTTGTGCAACATGGCTGTGTAATTGTGAACTTAGCCACGGCACTGCGGTTCAGGTACAGCATACTAGGCGGTGGTCTAGCACACTTTAGTGGCCTTGAGTGACCACATGATGCATGATGATGATGATGGATAATGGTACTACATACACCCCATGCAGTTACAGTGACCACAGTACTACACATAGCTGTCATTGCTTTGCACCTCCATGTTGTGTGTGTGCACACATATGCACCTATACAAATTATGCATAGCATGTTGTGTGTGTGCAAACATATGCAACTATACACAATATGCATAGCAGTTGCAGTCTGTACAAAGTGACATATATTTGTCCTGGAATGCTATTGGGTATATAGGTCACATGACACACATTGGATATGTGTGATGTTTAATGTTGCAGTCATGTACCATGCAATGTCATAGCTGGCACTGGCATATCTGGAATATGACCCACACTCACCATAACCACTGCACAATGGTCATGTCCAGGATTGGTATTCCATCACGTATACATACACCACTCATCCTGTGTGTGTACATAGCATGCATGTGCTACACCTGTGTCCACAATTATCTGCTACAGACACAGACACTGCAATCAGACATGGAAATCCATGTGACTCACAGATAACACATGCAGCCATGGTATGTATACCTGTGAGTGATGGTGCACAGGACATTCCAGAGCTTATAATACTTGCAGAGAAATGTCATGTCCTTGTACACATTGTGTTCCAGGGTGTAGGCAATCACTGAATATGTACACACATGCACCACAGCCATGTACACTGTCATTAACTATGGCTGTCTACACTCATACTGCATGGACTTGATCAACACTTATTCTGCATGCTGACACATGCAATGTGACTGTTTGCCTTGTGATACTGTCACCCATCTTCAACCACTATTGAGTATGTTTTGGATTGCTGTTGTGTGTGTGTGTATCTGCTGTAGTGAGGAGTGTGCATGTGTTCCTGTGTGCATGTGTTCATGTGTGCATGTGTTCAAGCGTGCATGTGTTCCTGTGTGCATGTGTGCCTGTGTGCATGTGTGCATGTGTGCATGTGTTCCTGTGTGCATGTGTGCATGTGTTCATGTGTGCATGTGTTCATGTGTGAATTTGTGCATGTGGGATAACATCATGTACAGATTGTAAAGTGTGTTTCCTGACTTACTCTCACAGGTGCAGAGGTTGGGTTGGCTGAATGCAGCAGGGAACCTGAAGTCACTGCCACAATTAGTGGAGATGATGAGACATGTATTGTGGCACAGGTAGGTCTGACAGGGTCTGTCGTTGGCCCACCAATCGACAGTACACAGCTTTCAACCCCATCTATGCGCACACTCATACTGCCAATATATCCCTTATCACCAATGGCCATAGCCGAGGGACAGCATACAGTTGGCATTGACCAGGAGAGTGTGGTATCCATGGCATATGCATCCCCTCACAGCAGCCATACCCAGATCCCTGGAATGGTACCTCATAGGCAGATGTCCAGGGGTTCTCATGGGAGCACCGCTGGTCGTATTGCCCCTGGCAGACGTGCCCCCACAGGTCTTACAACCTCAGCTATGTTCCGGTCTGTAATGCAGGCACAGGCACGTATGGAACGGTACACCAGACAGGGACTAAGGGAGCAGAGGGCCCATAACACCGCTATCAATGACAGTATCCGTGACCTTGCCGGTGCCATACATAATTACACCGAGGTCATTGATAGACGTTGGGGGGAGACATTAGATGCCATCCAAAATGTGTTTTCCATGAGCCAGGACCATGCGGGATGACTGAGACGTTGACACGGACGTATGCCAGCAACATCAGCAGCTGGCAGTCGTCACGGATGACACACAGATCACAGCCACTCCCGTAGTGCCAGTACCAGCCCCAGCAATGCTGGGGCTGGCCTGTCCATCGACCATCCTAGTAGACCACATGCACATGGCTCTGGGCAGTCCCAGCAGGGACATAGCTCCATTCGACATACCTTTGACGATAGTACCCAGTCAGGCTTGGTACCCGATACTGTCCGTAGCACCCCTGCCAGGCACAGGTTCCATGTCCGTGCCCAGAGACAATGATCTGTACAGCCTGGCAGGTACAGTCTGTGGCTGTCACACAACCTCCCGTATATGGCAGCCACATGGTGGAGCTGTGTGCATGCAGACACACAAACATAAACCAAACACCTAGGGACCTAGGGCACACACAGACACGCACACATCACATCAACATTGGCCCATGCTGTACTGTTGTCCCACACACACACACATACACACACACACACACACACACACACACACACACACACACACACACACACACACACAGACAGGCATGTTGGTTGGATGGGTCAATGTCGGGGTCTGGGAAACTGGCAACATACCCTGTGCATATGATGAGACCTGTGCCACCTCCTGTCATCTGTAACACTGATGCAGGAACAGGCTAACACGGTGCTTATGCACAAGGTGACTTTGTAGCAGTGTAGCAATGTTACCAGATTGTCGACAGGAAAGTGTAATGATATCCTTGTAGGTATATCTGAGCAGGCATGGTGCATCAAAGCTATGATTGTCAATGTCATATTGTGTACACCTGTGTTATGTCTGAGTATGTCTTGTTTGCTCATGTGCTACATGGATGCAGTGTGTAGTGTTGGCAGCATGTGTTAGTGAGTGGACATTATGTGTGTGATATGTGCAGTACAGATTTGCAGGTGTACATCTGTGAACATGGTGGGGGTGCACTGTCTGCATGTACGTGCATACTGGACACATGGGATGTGTGACATACCCTGTATTACACTGTGTTAACATCTCCGAGTATCTCTTGGTGGCCAGTATGCATACTACTACAGATATGTTCTAACATGGGTACACATGTGTGTGACATGGTTTGGCACTCTGCTGTGCGTGATACTGTTACTAACTATCACTGTGTAGCATTCTGGTAGCATACACAACCTCATCAGCCTGACTATAAACAATTATCAGATGATGTACAGACAAGTGACACACAGATGTAGTGAACTCAGTGACAGTTGTATCCTTCCGGTACTATACTATAACAGTAACCAGTGGTATTGACCGCCACCTGTTCCTGGGCCCACACATGTTTGGCATATAGCCCCTTAGGTGCATGTAAACACACTAGGGATATGTCCATCCACATCTGGAAATGCATGCAGTGGCCTACAATGCATTCTCCAGATGGGACACATATCCTACACAAGGGTATCATACAGACAGATGCCTGTTGTCCAACACATGCTGCAGAGCTGTAAGCCTACTATAGCATTGTCATCCACATTTACTATACATAGTATCCTGACAGAATCTGGGTATCTTGGGGCAATGCAGCAATTGCCTCATGTACACAGACAACCCTCTTCTCCTACCACCCAACACTACAACCTGTGAGAGATGCACTGATATAGCCAGACTGGAAGCAATGGTCTCTTCACCCATAACTGGACTAGACAGTCAAGACGTGATGGTAAACACTTGCACCACACCACACTCATCACATAGTCCCTCAAAACATACACCACCAAAACACACACATAGAAACACAAAACACACACCTACATTCGCGGAGCCTCTCAATAGAAACCTGCCCAAGCATCAGACACATCCGAAGCATAAACGCAAGCAAACTCCACCCCCCAACACAACCCAAATGACACATAGACCACTAACTCAGTGTGCCACCCAAACACAGTCCATAAGGCATAACAACGTACCCAACAAACTCCACCCCCAACACAACCCAAATGACACATAGACCACTAACTCAGTGTGCTGCCCAAACACAGCCCATAAGGCATAACAACGTACCCAACAGTCTAGTCATAGGTGACTATAGTCAGGCACACTGATGTTCCACTCACTAGACTAAACAAGGAGAAAGTTACTGTCAGCTGCCTATCAGGTGCCAGGATCCACCACATAATGCATGCACTCAGGTCGCTCCACAATAAGTACAAATATGACACTGTCATTGTCCATGTTGGTTTGAATTACCTGAGATGTACCTCCATGGACTACATGAAAAGAGACATGGAGAAGCTCTCCAATATTGTATCCCAGCCAGGTATGACCCTAACCTTGAGTAGCATCCTGCCATCACCCAGAATGATACCACAGTACAAGGACAAAATGATTGCCTTCAACAATTGGCTATGCTTCTGGTGTAATTCTAAGGGGATCCAGTATTTGTCTGCCTGGGACGACATGATCGACAGACCACAATACTTTGCCAGAGATGGCCTGCACCTGTCGCCCTTAGGATTACAATAACATTGTCATCTGTGCAGTGACAGGGACCTGGTTCAAAGCTCCTAAGAGCACCCCTGTATTACCAGGCCACAATTCATACCACACCTTTCGGCCACATAACCCTGAACGAAGCAGTAAAGGTGGTGGCGTGTCCATATTCATTAACGATATCCACACCTCCAGGCTAGTGACTGCTGATTCCTACACATATGCACTTTATAAGCACTTACATGAGTGCATAGAGCATGCTATCCCTAGTAGAACCAAGATGTTATCCTCCAAGAAAAGGGTCGACAATCTGGTGGTCCTCTGCCATAAACAAACTCTACAATGGATGAAAGAAACTGTTGCAAAAAAAGAGTAGAACCCATGATTGGTGGAACTCCCTGGTCAACCTCAGTATGAAGCTGAGATCCCTCATAAAATCCTCCAAAGTTAGTTACAGAAACTAAATTGCCACTGACTCTGATGATAACCATAAAGCATTTTATAGCTATGTCATGAATCTAAGTGAGAACACTCAGATCTGCTATGAGTTACAGCACAATGGCACTAAATATACAGAACCAACTGATATTCCCAACATTCGAGCAGATAGGTTCAGTGCTAACTTTATCCCCCTCTCACCCCCTAGAGGGCACATCTGTATACGGGATGTATGCAAGGTTACTATAATCACGGCTGCACATGTGAAACACACACTCTCCAAAGCCAAGAACACAACATCCATGGGACCTGTCATTATCCCAGGCTGCATTCTACATGGCCTACAGAATGAACCGGCACCCTACCTAAGTACCATGTTCAATCATAGCCTCACCTCAGGCTTTGTACCCACTGAATGGCAAAGTGCGACGGTTATCCCACTCCACAAAGGTGGAGCCACGAAGGACCCCGGGAACTACCAGCCCATTAGCCTGATGAGCCTGGTCTGCAAGGCCATGGAACATATCATCGTGGAACACACAAACAAAGACATTGGTAATCTCCAAACTCTGGACCCTAACCAGTATGGATTTGTAAAAGGCAGATCATGCCTCCTACACCTGACTGACATATTTGAACCAGTCACCAAAGCCATACATGAGGGTAACATGGTTCACACAGCTTATCTAGATCTCGCCAAGGCTTTCAACACCATCCCCCACTCTGGAATTCTAGATAAGATCACTAAACTAGGTATAAACCCCTATGTCACAAGATGGGTTGCCAACTGGCTCACAGACAGCACCCACACTGTGGATGTAGTGGATTCCAAATCTGACATCAGACCACTGACGAGTGGAGTACCACAGGGTTCAGTCCTGGGTCCTCACCTGTTTGGTATCTACTTCTCTGAAGTGCAGGCTAACACAGAAGGTCTTTGGCTAACAATGTTTGCAGATGACTGCGAACTAGGAGCCATAATCACAACTCCTAATGATGTGGACAAACTACAAAAGGGCCTCCCTGAGACAAATACCTGGTGTCAAAGCCATGTCCTGAAGCTCAATGCCAAACAGTGTATTGTCATCCCCTTTGGTAAAAACGCTGTACCCAAGACCTACCACATAGCTGGTAGTCTACTTAATGCTGAAAATGTGTTAACAGACCCTGGGACACAGGTGGACAGTAGTCTCCCCTTTGATAATCACATCGCCACAGCAGTCAGGAAATCCATTAACATGGGTCATCTCATCACAAAAGGATTCTCACCCTGAAATAAAGAAGTCATTGTTCCACTCTACTCATTGCTCATTAGACACATTACAGAGTACAATGGCCCTTTTGTTATGTACCTCACAAGACATCTACAACAACTGGAAAAACCACAGAAGTACCTCACATAGAGGATTACTGGCCTCTAACAGATTCCCTACACAGACCATCTCAAATAACTACAGCTTTACTCCATTGCATATCGCCTACTCAGGGCCATTCTCTGCCTAACATACAAAGCTATGTCAAACCCAGATCTGTTGGACATGCTCCAGTTAAAGAAATCCCAATCCCTCCGAGCTACACACTCTAGGGACATAAACCTTGTCACCACAATAAACAGAACATGCTGGAGGGATAGATTCTTATCCCAGAGACTTCCCATACTCTGGAACAGACTACCTATGTCAAACCAAGCACCTCATTAGCACTCTTCAAGACATATCTTGATGATTGGATGGGAAGTGGTCAATTCACCCTGGGAATCACTTCTGTGGCTCTGCTCAACGGGCACAGGAAAATAAATTTCTTGGGTGGCAAAAGCCAGGGTACATTTTTGGCTAGGCTTGTATGGGCCCTAGGGTCGATAGCCTAGTACCTACCTATGAACCTATGAACCTATGACAGTACCACATAGGTGGTAGCCCCCGACATGTATGTTGGGTAGCAATGTGTACATATAGCCAAGTGTTATGTCTTCTATCCTTTGGTATCCACATATCCAAAGGTATTCTGAAATCCCTTCGTGTATCACATAAGCAATAAGGGGCCTGTATGCATATCCACAAGTCTGTTGTACACCTATAATGACTGTCCATTATTGCCAGACCTTGTTGTGTATGAACATCTGGCATATACCCCAGGCATGTACCCTCGCTCACAGTAGTCTATACAAACTGTCATGGGTGTGTGTGACACAGTTGACTATGGCCACAGATCACTACAGTGGCTGGCCTTGTCACATACATACCTCTGTGACCTATGATCTGAGAAGCAACTGCACATTCTGTCACAGGTAAGAAATGTATTCATGTAGTATGCAGGCTACACACCTATGTACTACTTGAGGTCACATGTACATATATGTATTTGCCACACACATACCTGATGTGTGCAATGCACATACTGTTTGTTCCCTGATATGTCATACCATAGTAAAAGAGAAACACAGATCACATTGACCAACAGTATCATACACACACTAAGCAATTGCAGGATTCAAACCCCTACCTAGCTATGTTATTATACTAGTGACATCTGCATTAACACAAGGCACTACATGCTTTACTTGAGTTTTCTGTTCCACCACTATATTTGTAAGATGCTGACATCATCACACTTGGCAAAGAGCAATATACCTCATTGTAGGTATTTCCCTAGTCTCCAAAAAGGAAATTCCCCTCAAAGGAAGTCACACAGACACCCCCCCACACAATTGCAGAATTCAAACCCCTACCTAATTATGTCATGATACTAGTGAAATATGTATTAACACGACACGCTATATGCTTTACTGGGATTTTTAATTTCCACTGCTATATTTGTAGGATGCTGACATCTTCAGACTTGCCAAAGGGGAATATAACACTTGTCAGGCATTTCCCTATTCACCAAAATGGGCACTTCTCTTCCATGAAATCACACAGACACACACATTCCCCCCCACACACTGAGCATTTACATGATTCAAACCCCTACCTAACTAGGTTATGATACTAGTGAAGTACGCATTAACACGACACGCTATA
Source organism: Protopterus annectens (assembly GCF_019279795.1). Classification (NCBI taxonomy): domain Eukaryota; kingdom Metazoa; phylum Chordata; order Ceratodontiformes; family Protopteridae; genus Protopterus; species Protopterus annectens. Next base: position 566,642,816 of record NC_056737.1, read on the forward strand.
TGCTTTACTGAATTTTCTCATTTCCACTGCTATATTTGTAGGATGCTGACATCATCTGACTTGCCAAAGGGGAATATAACACTTGTCAGGCATTTTCCTACTAACCAAAAAGGCACTTCTCTCTAAGGAAGTCACACAGACACACATACAGCAATTGCAGAATTCAAACATCTACCTAACTATGGTATGATACTAGTGAAGTACGCATTAACATAACACACTATATGCTTTACTGAGATTTGTCATTTCCACTGCTATATTTGTAGGATGCTAACATCATCTGACTTGCCAAAGGGGAATATAACATTTGTCAGGCGTTTTCCTACTCACCAAAAAATGACACTTCTCTCTAAGGACATCACACAGAAACACACATTCCCCCACACACACAGCAATTGTAGGATTTAAACCCCTATCTATGTTATGATACTAGTGAAGTACGCATTAACACGACGTGCTATATATTTTACGGAGATTTATCATTTCCACTGCTATATTCGTAGGATGCTGACATCATCTGACTTGCCAAAGGGGAATATAACACTTGTCAGGAGTTTCCTACTCACCAAAAAGGGCACTTCTCTCTAAGGAAATCACACAGAAAAACACATTTCCCCCCACACAGCAATGGCAAGATTCAAGCCCCTACTTAACTATGTTATGATACTAGTGAAGTACGCATTAACACAATGCACTATATGCTTTGCTGAGAGTTTTCATTTCCACTGCTATATTTGTAGGATGCTGACATCATCTGACTTGCCAAAGGGAATATAACACTTGTCAGGCGTTTTCCTACTCACCTAAAAGGGCACTTCTCTCTAAGGAAATCACACATTCCCCCCACACTCAGCAATTGCTGGATTCAAACCCCTACTTAACTATGTTATAATACTAGTGAAATATGCATTAACACAACATGCTATATGCATTACTGGGATCATTCATTTCCACTGCTTCATTTGTCAGATGCTGACATCATCAGACTCTACCTGGTACTGTGTGCACTTTGTTGTATACAATCCCAGGACTGCACCATGGGGGACAGCAGTTATTAGCTTGAACAGGACACCACAATACTTGGCTTGTGTGATCTATCTCTGGACCAGTTGCCAATCCATCATATGACAATACATATCTATGCACAGAGTGTTGACTATGTAGATACAACATGTGTCTGGGATATTGGATATTGTTTATGACTTCAATCATGTAGGACCCAATGGCATTGCAGATCAGATGTCATAGGCATATAACACTATAGTTCCTATGGTCTGTTGTGCACTAACACTTGTGGGATGTGCCATATGTTGCTGTAACCAATTCAACAGTTTCATATCTTGTAGAGAGGGTAAGGCTCATCAGACTGTTCAGGTGCAGGGTCTGTTTGTTCTGCAGTTCACATATGACACATATGGAATACATTGTAATCCACTCAATGCCATGTGTTCTGCTTTGGGAGTACCTGTATATCCAATCTACATGTGATATCCCCTGGTATGATGATAGGGCCTTTTGACAGTGGGAGGTGGCTATGTATGTATGGCCTTGTGTGTCAGGGGATCTTGGCATTGTCAGTCATTTACAGCTGGCCCTGACTCAGGGCATATATGAGTGTACATTGCTATGTATGACATAGCTGAAGGAAGTGCCATAGTTCTGTCTGGACTCCTTCACAAATAATCTTACCAAACACCAAGGAACATAGGCACTAAACCCATGTTATACACTTTTACACACTTAACACCCTACAGATCCTTTTTGTTCAGTCAAATGAGTATTTCATCATAGTATCATGACATGTCCGAGGTTCAGCTTTGTGTGTAGTCTCCAGTCCAGCTAGTGAATATGGGGATTGTCAGTAAATGTTACAACTGCCTTATGTACACAGACAACCCTCCCCTCCTCCAAACATACCCAGATATTTGTGAGAGATGCAACTCTATGGACAAACTGGAGGCTGAGCTCTCTAGACCCATGACTGGCACAGTCTATCAGGAGGAGAAGGTAACCACACACACACTACAACTCCAGTGTCACATAGACCTATAGCAACAGTAGACCAAACACAAAAACACACAATCACATACTTGGAGGCTCTAGATAAACCTCTGCCTAAGCAGCAAAGACCCCCACAGCAGACACCTGCTTCCCTACCAGTATATCCACATATCACAAAGTACACAATGTCACTGTGCCACACAGTCAGTGCCCTTAAGGCTAAACAACACACCTAATACACCTGTGATAGGTGACTGTATTGTCAGACACACTGATGTCCCACACACCAGGCTGACCAAGGTGAAGGTCACTGTAAGCTGTCTATGGGGTGCCAGGATGCACCACATAACACATGCACTCAGGTCACTCCAAAGCAGGTACAGATATGACTCCGTTATTGTCCATGCTGGTAAGACTATCTTGAGATGTTCCTCCCTGGACTACATGAAATGAGACATACAAGAGCTCTATTATCATGTAGGCCAGGCCGGTATGACCCTGTCCTTGTGTAGCATCTTACCCTCACCAAGAATGATGCCACAGTATAAAGACAACATGATCAATTTTAACAGTCGGCTAATGTATGTGTGTCATTCACAGGGGATCCAGTGTCTGTTGGCCTGGGATGACATGCTCATCATGCCACGTTGCTTCACTAGGGACGCCTTGCACCTGACACCCCTGGCCTTTTGAATACTGGCTAAGGCACGTGGCACACCCATAGTGCCTTTTTTAGTTAGGGCTCACATGACAAATCCCACTCCATAGACAATATCAGGTGAAATTAATGAAGGGTAATGCTGCTCAATGCCAGAGGTGTACACCTCAAACTGCATGCACTCAAAGCTCTCTTCAGTATAGGGAATATAAATATCTGTGCAGTAACAGTCACCTGGTTCAAGGCTCCCGACAGCACCCCAGCACTACCAGGTTACACATCATACCATGGTTTTCTGACACAATAACCAGGCCACACCACATAGGGGGAGATCATCCATATACGCCAGAGATACACAAACCTCCAGGATAGTAGCACTGCACAAATCATTGGGGACTATCCATGTGTAAGTAACAGTGGCCTAAACGGCCTTTCAGGTAGTAGTCTGCTACAGACCACACTCCCAAACCCAGGGAACACACTCGGCTTTCATGAGAACAGAACAATGTAGAATATGTAGGTGTGTACAAACAACATTATATTGGATGACCTGTAGTAGCCAAACATTTACTGGGAATACTACTCAAGCCCCAAGACCCTTGCACAATGGTTCCTCATATATATCAAATCAAATGCTATGGAACAAGTGGTCAATACCCCCACATGAGGGGTATACATATTGGAACTGGTCATCACCAACATGGGGACTCTATGTTCCACACCAGAGGTATACCCCTCATTGTTAAGGTCACACCATACATTTATGTCACCGGACATCCATATCCCGTCCCCACACCCAGCCAAGGTAATCTCGGTGAGGTACTTCTCAAAAGCAAACGTCATACTTCTCAGAACAGAGGTGTTTTTCTTCAAAGCACCCATGCCACTGGGAACTATGACTCATATCACAGTATCCTTTAGAAACCCATTGTATGGACACCTACAGGAATGCATGGATCATGCTATCCCACATGACTCCAAGACTCACTCCTCTAAAGGCAGGTGACCTGTCTGGTGTACCCCGGCCATAAATAAGCTATGCAACAAAAGGAGGATGCTACTACATGATAGAGCATTCTCCCACAAAGGGGAGGCATCTCTGATCAGTACTAGCAAGAAGCTACAATCAGTCATAACATCATGTAAGACCAGCTTCGACACTACGACTGCACATGACATTAAAGGCAATCACAAGCCCTTCTTTAGTTATGTCAGGAACCTGGGTGGCAACTCCCAGATATGCTCTGAGTTACTGCATAATGACAACGAAGGACACTTAACCCACAAACATTGCCAAAATCCTGGCAGACAGGTTGAGTCCATATTCCTAACCCCTATCCCCCACACACATGTCCCTGACAACAGAGTGTAGTCTCCCTGACATCACAGATGAACATGTGAGAGCTGCCCTCTCCAAAGCAATAACACAGCATCAATGGTTCCAGATGGTGTCCCAGGCTGCATCCTACACATGCTTCATTAAGAACATAACACTCACATAACATCACTGTTCAATATCAGACTTACTACAGGATATGTACCCAAGGAATGGCATACAGCAACAGTGGTCCCGCTCCACCATGGTGGTTCCACAAGGGACCCTGGACACTATCAGCCTATAAGCCTGACTAGCCTGGTCTGCAAAGCTATGGAGAGTTTCATCCTGGGACACATTTACAGATGTTGACAACCTCCAGACACTGGACCCTACCCAATTCATCTTTGTTAAGGGCAGATCTTGCCTCTTGCACCTGCCAACTTCTTTGAATCAGTTACCAGGGCCATACACATAGGGAAGGTAGTCCACACAGCCTACCTGGAACTCACAGACCCCTTTGGCACAATACCACACTCGGACAGCTTAGATGCACTCACCAGCTTACATATCAACACATATGTCCCAAGTTGGACTGCAAACTGGATCAGGGATAGCACCCACATGTTCAGACATGCAGGTGCCATGTCAGACTCTACACCAGTTACATGTCGCATCCCACAAGGCTCATTTCTGAGACCTGTCTTGTTCAGTATATATTCCTGTGAGGTACAGGCTAACACGGGGGGAGTATGGCTGACCAGGTTCACAGATGACTGCAGACTGGGTGCCATAATCGACTCTCCAGCTGACACATGCATCCTCCTACAGGGTCTCCCAGAGATGGATAAGTGGTGCCAGAGCCATATCCTACAACTAACTGCCACACAATGCATACACATCCCCTTTGTGAATGACAAAGTGCACACAGATTAACACATAGGTGGTAATCCATTACATAGAGAAGGTGTACATATGGATTTGGGGTCCACAGTAGATACTCATCTCTCCTTTGAATATCACATTGGCAAAGTGGTTAGGTAGACCTTCTATATAGCCCAACTTAACCCAAAAGGTTACATATCTAAATCCAGAGAGGTCATTGTGCATCTGTACTCATCACACTCATACTTGAGTACACTGTCCCATTTGGGATGTACCTTACCTGACACCTGCAGTAACAGTCATGACCCCTAAGGTACCTCACGAAGTGGAACAGGAGACTCATACAGATGCCCTACACAGTTCAGCTACAGAAACACCAGCTGTACTCGGTTGCTTAACGCTTACCCAGATGCAATCTGTGGCTGCTGTATGCAGCCATGTCCAGCCCAGACTTCTTGGACATGCTTCACCTCAGGATATCAGAATCCCACACTCCAGGACTTCTACCTCAGCACAGCATTAATAGGACATGCTGGAGGGACAGATTCATATCCCAGAGGCTCCCCTCACTCTGGGACGACATCCCAGTCCAAGTTAGGCAGAGCCCCTCACTGACCCTCTTCAAGGGAAATACTGACAAGTGGATGGCTGATCATACATTTACCACTGGGATCTCTTCTGGGTCCCTGCTAGACAGAGGCACAGTACACTAACCATACTACGGCTATCTTGTGTGACCTATTATTCAAAAGCACAGGGTGGTGACAGCCATACACACTCTGGCTAGGCTTCTGAATGCCCTAGGGCTGATACCTAGTATCAACCTATGAACCTATGTACCTATGATAATATTTGAAGTGCACGTTGTTTATTGATGATACTGACTGCAGATTTGTTATCCTCTTTACTTTCCCACTTTCTATGTAAAACATATTTATATGTTGTGCATATTTGATTATGACAGGATTCCCAGATGTTATATATGTGCCTGTTGTCTCATAACTGTGTGCACAAGGCAGGATTGTTGGCTAGGGAGAGGTTTGTGGGTTAACAGGTGAACTGCCAGATATGTCTGGCCCACTGCTGCACTCAGACAAGGCCCAAGTGTGTGAGCATGCCCAGTTTGCACATTCACTGTTTTGTTGCCTGACATTTGTTTCATTTCTTTAAGTGTGTGAGCATGCCCAGTGTGACCATTCAGTATGTTGCTGTCTGGAGGCCAGTACATTTGTTACCATGTGTGAACATGCCCAATATTAACATGTGTACTATGTGTGTTTGAAATTAAGTTATATTTATACTGCAGGGCTCACCTTTGTGTCATAAGTTGACATATATTATGCTGTGACTGTGGGGTTTCCATGACACACTTTGCATAGACTTATTAGCATGTCTTCATACAAGCTGACCAGTGAAATACTGACTTGGTTTGGTGGTTTGGTACGGTGACTATAGTGCACAGTATCCTGGGTTTGAGGCCTGTCACTGCTTTAAATTTTCATACTGGCCAGACCAGACTGCTTAAGGTCAACTAAAGCATATATGTGCATGTTTACCTGCTTTTGCTCAACTATGGGCAAATTTGACCAGACTTGACCAACATTGCTCAACAGTTTTCAACATTGCTGAACGTTGGCCAATATTACTCAACATTGCCCAAAGTTATGCCAGTTAGTGTGTATGCTTATGTTTACATATACTACGTAGTGGCAAAGCTGTTTAGCACTGCTTTATATTGCTTAACACAGGTCAATCATGCCTCAGGTGGTGCTGCAGGGCTGCCTATGTTGGATACACATAGTACACTCCCTATACATGTTTGACAACAGGTAGTGTCAAGTTAGGCATCCCTTTTACTGTATGTGCGGGTCAGGGAGAGGTATCATTTCCAGGGTTCCTACTGAGCCAGTGTATGTGCTATGCATTGCCTCTTTGCCAAGGCCAAAGCATACTGGGCATGCCTCCTTCTGCCTACTGGGGCAGGCTGAGGTTGTTCCTCCTCTGAGTCACCCTCCACCTGTGATGGCCTTGGCAATGGTGGGGGGCTGTTTGGCCCAGGCCTATGCTGATCCTGCTGCAGCTGTTTTTGCAGGATCATATTATGTAGCATAGCACATACCATGACAATTTGGGTACATGTAGTTGGTGAGTACTGCAAGGCTCCACCAGAGGTGTCCAGGCACCAGAACCGTGACTTGAGCAGCCCAAACACATGCTCAATTAAATTTTGTGTTTGTGCATGTGCCTCATTATGGTGTTCCTGTTCCAGTGTGTGTGCATTTCTGATGGATGTCATCAGCCACGGCTCTAGTGCATATCCAGCATCCCCCACTAGGTGACCATGAGGGATGTCCCCATTGGCAAATGTCTGGTACAGCTGCATCAGATGCCAGATATGGGAATTGTGGTAGCTTCCTGGGCAGCCAGCACACACACATTCATTATTATGCCCTGGGCATCACACACGACCTGGCAGTTGATGGAGGGGAAGCCCTTGTGGTTAATGTAGGCCCTACCCCGCTCACCAGCTGGTGCTTTGATGCGTATATGCGTATGTGTGTGCAGTCTATTGCACCCACTACCTCAGGATATTCTGCTATTTGCTGGAAGAGACGCATATTGCTGGCCAATACCTAATGGGAATTGGGGAAATATACATGATCACCGACATGTGTTGACATGGCATCCAGGAACTGGTGCATTACCCTGGAAGCTGATGCCTGTGATATCCCCATCATATCACCAGTTGGTCTCTGGAAGGTACCTGTTGCTAGTATTCGTAGGCCAACACATACCTTGGTTTCCACTGGAATGGGTTCCCCTCTGTTGGTTCTGTGTGTGAGGTGTGGCCTGCACAGCTCAACAATTTTCTGCATGAGGTCTCTGTCCACTCTATAGTGCTCCACTATCTCCAGCTCATGTAGCCCCTGGTAGGTTACCCTGGGCCTGTACACTCTTCTCCATCTCCTCACTGGGGGTTGGTTAGCAGCACTCACATTGTCACCACCCACAACATGTTGCATATGTCGGTTTATGACAGCAATGGCAGCCCCTAACATTTCTTTGTCTCAGTTAAGCCTTTTCAGTATTCACTTCTCTTAGCTTACTGCAGTGCTGCAGTGTCTCTGAGGAATACATGTTGAAAAGTTGTTTGCAGAGTTTTAAGTGCTGGGCTGGGCTGGTTTGCTACCTGTGTAATTGCCTGATTCTGATTATTTCCACCTGCTAGCTATGCTGATTCTCCCTGGTTAACTTCCTACTCTTTGTTATGCTTCCTTTTCCCTTTCCATTTCCTCAGGGGGGCAGCACCGCACACACAAGCGCAAACATGCGCACACATGCTAACACGCGTGCACACAGGCTTACATGGCCTAACACTTGCTAATTTGTGCTTAAACGCGCACACACAAGCGCAAATGCACTTACACAGACTTAGACAACATTACACATGCTAACTCCTGCTTATGCACGCTCACACAGTCTTACTCGGATATACAGGCATGCACACGAGCGCATACACATTGCAAGCATTTTTACAAGAACCTTTGGTGATATCCACAGTGTGGACATTCTATTTCTTGACTTTAGCTGGGATACCTGGTGACACACCTCTTCCAGTGATGAGCAACTGACAGCTAACACATGCCACTCTGCTCCAATGAGCTTATCTTCTTTCATACATACCCCCCCTCGTGATGTCACCTATGTCCTACTCTGTTACTCCCCTTATCCTAGTCTTACACTCCACTGACTGTGCTCATTTGCTATGTAGACTTGGGATTCACTATCCTTACCCTCATTTGCATAGGATTGCCTACTAATGCTTGGTTACATCTCTTAGACTGGGTTCCCCCCTTAGCAACCTCTACTCGGTAGCCATGTTGTCTTCAGCCTGCCATTACCTTGCATTGTACATTGAAAATTCCCATAAAATTGACATTTGTGGGTTTTAAGTTTTATTTTTCTGGTTTTTAGAGTGCAGCCCGTTTGAGCGGCGCTGTGCTACACTTAAACATTGGAAATTGGAGAAACAAAAATAAATTTATTTTTTTTCATATTGCATCAGGAAACATTGCCATTGGCTGTATATTTGGCCATTGGCATGCTTCCTCTACTGGATGCAAACTTTATTTGGAGCTGTCATGGCTCCGTTTTGCTATTTGCAGAACGGTACTCAGTTGTCAACTGAGTACATTTCTGCAAATAACACTGCTCTTACTCGGACAGGTTCTGGTTTCCTGAATTGCAAATCTACCTCATTTGCATGCCTTTCGGCTGCACTTGAGGTAATTTGCATATCCGAGCCCTGTCCATGTAAGAGCCGTTTTAGAGCTCTCTTGCACACCCCTGCAGGTTGTTCCTGGATCGCTCGGCACACATGATGGCTGCATGGAGTCTTACTCTACTCTTAGACTCCACGCAAGCCATCGTGAATCTGGCCCATAATGTTTTACATTGAGAAATGTACAGAGAAAGGCTATTGAAGCAATAAAATCTTAAATAAGCTGTAAATATATACATATACAACCCCCCCCAAAAAAAATTATGATACCCAACTTGTGGTTAATTAATAATATAAGAACACAAAATAAAATAAGATACAACAGTGACTATTCAATAATCTCTGCCAGTCCTACTGACTGAATCCAGATTCCTCTTCCAGGTCATGAATCAAGTCTGCCCCACTCCATTTGCCCTTGGCATACTCTAGCTGAGTCAGCTCTTCTACCCTACCCCCACTACCACTGAACTTATAGTTAACCGCTAAACACATCCCTAAACAAATTATCCAATCACAGACCACCTCACTTACTATTCACAATCTCTATGTCTCCTCCCTTAAAAACTAAATAACACCTAAAATCACAAAGTCTGTTTCATTTTTCTACCTCCATCTTAACACAATTTAATCCCCATGTTACTTAGCCACATCATCTTACTAAGCTTAATCATAATTATATACCAAAACATCTCTTATCATAATCAAAAAGTAGCACGCAACTCACCAAAAAATCCTCACCCCCTTAATCACTCTCCCACTTTAACAAATATTTTTATATCCTCTCACCTCTTTAACAACTCCATTACAAAATTATTCAGTTTCAGATATTCCCATACTAATGTAATATCAAATCTATTATGTAAAATAACAAAACTATTACTTAAAAGCATCCACCAACTCCAGCTAAAACAACTACCACTTAAACTAAGCAGTGATATACATCCCAACTCAGGCCCCCAAACTCCAAACAATCTTCTCCCTCAACCATCAACCCCCTCACTCAAAACATACCATATCTAACTAACAATATTACTGACCTTCTACTCTTAAATATGAACCATCTAAGCCTACCAAATAAGTTTCATGAATGCCATGCAACCCTCACCTTATACTCTCCTGATATTGTCAAACTAACTGAAACATGGCTTAAACCACATATAAAGACAGCAAAATCCTTCCACAAGACTATAACATACTCAGAAGTGACAGATTACATAAGCGATGAGTTGGAATAGCCATCATGTATAGAAACACATTAAACATAGTACACCTCGACCATGCCCCATCAGATCCTCCTGACTCTGAATTACTAATTTTTGATTACAACTCAATCCCAATAAACACTTAATAATTATTGCAATGTACATTTCACCAGGTAATACACAGTCCAAAATTGAAAATCATATTGGTTGGATAACAACTATGTCTAACCAAGAAAGCATTGTAATGGGAGATTTTAACTTGGACTGGAATACCTGCTCTTCCCAAACTCCATATAACTTTATCAGATTGTGTGGGTACTCCCAGATGATACCTACCACAAACAGAGTTGACAAAAATAATAAGAAACAAACTATCCTTGACAGGACCTTGACAAATAAGCCCAGCCTTTACCAACATGTAGGCTGCCTTCCAGACAGTCTGAGTGACCTTGTGCCCACCTACCTGATTCAACACCAGTCTAGCACTCCAAAAGACACAATTTATAAAGAAATACAGAACAAAAGAAACTTCTGTCCCAACTTATTTAAAACCCTACTACAACAATAAAACTGGCCCCCTTTAAAGCAACTCCCATTAGACTCAGCAGTACAACTGTTGATTCAAACTTTCCTAGAAGTTCTAAACAACCCCCCCCCCCCCCACCAAGGAAAACATGAGTTAAAGCAAAATAAATCCTGTGGCTTTCCCATGAGACCAAGCAGCTTCTCAAAAAGAGAGATAGAGCCTAGTCACAATATCAGGAGACCAAATCCCAACCCTCCCTGCTTGCCTATAGACAACAAAGAAATCTGGCTAAAATTAAAATCAAAAATGACAAAAACTTACTAAAGCTCAATAACACAAAAACACCAGAACAGCCCACAGAAATTTGGGGGAACTGTAAAACAACTCCTTAACCCAGGTGAAACTACTACTCCATCTCCCACCACCCCTAACTCCTCCAGCAATACTACATCCCAATTTAATTCCCATTTCATAAACTCAATACTATCTCTAAGATAAACAGGACAGCAACACACCCCTAATACTACCTTTAGAACCCCTCAAACCTCAAACCACTCACTATCAAAACAGTTCAAACTAATACCATAAAACGGCTTCTTAACAAACTAAAGATTACCACTCTTGCTGCTGATCAATTATCCAATGAATTTCTCAGATTAGCAGCTGATACAATCACATACCCCATCACCACTCTAATTAATCAGCCTATCACAGAACACTACATACCTAAACTATGGAAAATATCTCATATCATACCTCTGCATTAAGGCGGCCCATCAACAGAGTTATCTAACTACTGTCCTATAGCCATTCTACCCCATTAGCAAAAATCCTTGAAAAATGCATTCAAAAGCAACTCTGAAACTACCTACTAAGGAATCTTCTCTCAAACTTACAACATGGTTTCAGACCAAAGCATAGCACCACAACACCCTTAATTTGCTTCACCAATACCATCAACCAGCTAAAAAACTATGGCCAACTAGTCTCATCCATCTTCCTCAACATGTCAAAAGCCTTAAACGTGGTATCTCACCAAACACCTCTCCCAAACATCACTAATCTGGTTCCACAGTTACTTAACCGACTGACAGCAAGCAGTTAAATGGCACAACTCACTCTTTTCCCTTCTACCAGTCTCAGTGGCTGTCCCTCAAGGGTCAGTCCTCAGTCCACTACTCTTCTCTATATTCACCAATAAACGATCTACTGCTACTAAAAATGCTATAACTATTTAATATGCTGATGACTCTTCCCTTATATGCTCAGCCCCAACTCTTTCCAAACATCCTGGAAAAAACAGAAAAATCATTCCTAGACATAGAACAATACCTTTATATTCATCAGCTAATACTCATCCCAAAGAAAACTAAACTGATGATCTTTACTAAAGGTAAATTGCAAGGAACTCAATCCCCTTCAGTATATTTTCATCTAACAATATCAAAATAGAGCCAGTAGAACATATTAAACTTCTTGGGCTAATAATTGATAATTCACTAAAATTCAATAAACATTTAGCTTTAACCATTTAAAAGGTACATATTAAACTTGGAGCTAACTATAGAGCAAAACCATTCCGCACCAATACTACCAAACAGACCATAGCCAGATCACATCTCCTCTGCACCCTACTATATGCCTCCCCCATCTTTACTAATTAAAAAAAAACAGACAAACAAATTTGAGGCCTTCTATAACAAAATAGCTAGATTTGCCCTAAACCATCCAAACAGAACTCATCACTACTCTGCACTACAAGAACTAAACTGGACTGAACTTCCCAATCTCATCCACTTAAACAAACTAACCATCACCCACTCCATCATCTATCAACCAGACAACTGTCCAACTCTCAAAGACCTAGTGCAGCTACACACCAACAATAGAACTTTGATAAACCTCTGATAAACTATTACTAATAACCACAAAAGCCAACAACAGTTTTGGTGAATCCCTTTTCTCATACAAAATATCCAAGATCTGGAACTGCATCTCTCAGATAATTGTAAACACCACTAATACTAATAAGTTCAAATCACTCCACAAAAACTACCTAAACAATAACTGACTATGCTCCTGCTCTTCCCCTGGATGACCACTCACCTCTTCTTCTGGATGACCACTCACCTCACTCCTCTCCAGTCATTAAGTCATGCTCTTGTTTCCAGTATCTAAGTGCTATTTTATAATATCAAAATACTAATATCTAATATCTAAGTCTCAAGCTCTTCTACTCCTCACATCCTACAGAAAGGGTCTATATCAGAACATCAAAGTTTTAAAACTTTGAATGTTCTGATAACGAACACTATTCAGCGAACGCTAAGAATAGTGAAGCTGCAGAACAGCAAATTCTTTCCTCGAAAAAGAATTTGGTTGGTTGTTTCTGTGGCTTCGCTATTCTTAGCACTGTGGTGGAAAGTTACTGGTTAGGTTCAGGTAAGTGTGCGATTATACGTTAGGGTTAGGGGCGGGTTAAGTGAGTTAGGGTTAGGGCGCAGGTTATGCGTGTCTGCGATAGTGACAGACTTTAGGGTTAGGGGCGGTTTAAGTGAGTTAGGGTTAGGGCGTGGGTTAGGTGAGTGTGCGATAGTGATGGACCATAGAGTTAGGGTTTGGGTTAAGGTAAGTGGGTAGATAGTAGTGTATGTTTAGTTTAGTGTAGTGTTAGATGTAGGAATTTAAGTGTATGTGTGTGGTTGCTGTTTGTTTGATGTGCTTGTGTTGTGTGTATGTGTTTCAGAGCAGCACATTTTTTCCATGGGAAAAAATTTGCTGTTCTGAATGTTCAATATTTTCATGTTTAGATGTTTTGGGGCTGATGAAATAGCGTTCGCTCTTTTCATCTTTCGATAACGTGATATAAACGCTACAGAAAGACTGATTTATTAAGACTCTCTATTACATCACTTTTCTATATGGGACAAAGTGATTGTTTATAATTAAACAAACATACACTTTTGTATAAGGCACAAAGTGATTTTCATAGCCAAACAAACATACAACCTATACTTATATTGAATTAACATCTTGATAAGATACGAGTCACAGGACTTTTTGTTGAACTGTCTTTAAACACGTCTTGTATTGTTTTGAACCATCTACCTATCTCTGATCTTTGTATAAATTGTTGTACTAGTTTTGTATTTTTAGAACGTTTGTTTATATTCATACTTTCTGCAAATTTTTTGCCATCTGTTCTTTGTATAACATGGAGCTTTTCTCCCCTGGCCTCCAGTGAAAATGGGTCTCTTGCTCAGTTGGACACTCCCAGTAAACAAATGAAAAATAAAAATAAATAAATCAGAGACAGGGAGAAGAAGATAGTCATATTTCTACCCATTATCAGTGAAATATTTCCATGCTGTGTCACTAAGACGTTTGTCAGAAAGGATTGTTTTGAATTCTGTTTTTTAACGGCCTCTAAGATCAGAGGGAAGACCATTCCATATGGCTGATCCAAGCCTTAAAAAGATCCTTTCACCAAATGTTCTTTTAAAGGGTTGTTTATGCAGTGAGATATGATCAGTTAAGAATTTCTAAGGGAGTAGTTTGGCTCTCTGATGGGAAGGAATATTTTTAGAGGGGGCTTTATGCTTCATTTAGAATTTTGAATATTAATGTAATAGTGAGTAAGAATTTGCATTTTTCATTTACTGGGAACCAAGTTACTTTCCGTAGAAGAAGGCAGTGATGTGGATAGTTGCTTAACAACTGAGTAAACCTGCAAAATTTGTCTGCAGTTGTTTGGAGATATTTATTATTGTAGGAAGAATAGAAGGTGAGTAGAAGAAATGTAGTATGGTGACAGATTAATTTGTCCAGAGAAACCACACAAGGAGAGTGGAGGATTTGGCTGGATGGTGTGAAGACAGGCAATGAGGTAGTGAGTTAAGGTGAGTGGTGGAGAGATAAAGTTAACTGAGTGGAAGGAAGGAGGGAGTAGAAAGGAAGTACGGTAAGGGGTAGAGAGGAGTTAGTTGGGTTATAAAGCACTGTTAGTCTGGGGGAAGCAAATTCTGGTGGGGGCTAGCTAAGGTAGCAAGCCTGTGTTCAAGACAACCAAGTAGTAGGTATAGCTGTTACAGGTAGACCTCAGATTATTTTCTGTATGATTTAAAGAGGTCATTTAAAGGAACATTTTTTCCTTGGTTTAGGCCCCTGGAGGTTGTGAGACTCATTGTAGGGATTTATTGTTCAGGTGGTGGTGTCTGAAGAATTCCGCCTGGGTGTCAGCCTGTGTTGGTGCATTTGTGGAGCATGTAGGGCTGTTTTATCTGGAGGCCTGGCTTTGCTTTGCCTGGGTGTCTGGTTGAGTGTATTGGATCCCAGGACTGCATTTTTTTCTTCTTCTTCTCTTCTCATTGTGGCATGGAGGGATTTTGTGGGTGCTTAGCAGTTTGCCTCACTTGCATGTCAGCTGATTTGAGTGGTCTGTGAAGGAGTTGACTTGAATTACAAGTAACATTGGTCATGTTTGTTGACCTGATGAGCCTTTTGAAGTAATTGAATAGTTCCTAGTTTGGAGTTAGAGTTGGAGTCCTAGTGTATTTTCACATGTTTCAGATGGTTGTCACTCATGTGCATTACTTTTCCTGTTTTACTGTTGCATCACATGGATGGCATAGGAGCAAATGAGTCAAAATAGGTGTCTGACCACCTGTTTTATATCTAAACTGTGAGTAGAGTATCCTAAGATTAAGTCTTTGCTTCTTATTCACTGTAGCAAAGTCACATATTATTTGTATCCCATTACAGGGTGTTGCAAACATATGGATATGGCAGTTGGGAGATGACATTACTAGCTAGTTTCATCTGCCTGTTTCATCTGCCACCTCAAATAAAACTGGGTGTGTATTCTTGCTACCTCAGACCTGGTGCCAAACCTGTTTAACTCATACTTACAACCCCTTCACTTGGCCACCAGTCAAAGCTGGGTCCAGGTTGAGGAGAGATGATGTCACTGAACTAGGACAGGGTTGGGCGAATGCAAGCGGGGGGGGGGGGGTGAAGCCATAAGGCCACCGGTTCATCATGCATGGTGGGTTAGGAGGAAGGATAGCGTGCCTGCTGATGGATTTTGCAGGCCAAAGTAGCAGCACTTCCCTTAAATAGGGAGTGATGGCCTGCACCTGCCTCTGATGACTACTCACTCTCACGGGCAATGGGCCATTACAACGGTAACTAGTCATTGTCCACTGAGCCGAGTCATAAAACATGCCAGATTGACTTTGCAACTTTTTATTATATAACAAACAAAGACAACAAGCCACAAGTAATTCATATGCAACATATCAACAAATACCATCACCTCAACCCAGTTGGTGTACACGTGCCTGTTCTGGCTGCCACCTCAAAGAAAACCGGGTGCACATTCCTGCTACCCAGACCTGGTGGCAAACCCATTTTGCTCATACTTATAAGCCACATATTCCTTGTCTCGGCCACCAGGCAAATCTGGGTCCAACATGAGGAAAGCTGAGGTTGCTGAACAAAAACGGAGGGAACACAAGGGGGTGAAGCTGTAAGGCCTCCACCAAACTGGCATGCCATGCCATTCCCCCCATATCAACAGCCTCACAAAGAAATTCTGGGTTATGAAACAAAACAAGTTAAACTTTGAAACGTGTGAATAGCAGCAACTATATCCAAATTAAACAAATCAAAACCCATGTTATTTAAATGAACATTGTCCAAATCATAGGAATCAGGATCCAGTCTGTCAATATCACAGGGCTCAATCACCTTAAGAACAAATTGGCTAGCAGCCCACTTGACTCTGTTGTTGATAAAATGCCTCACTCTCTCAATGGCACTAGGCCTTCTAGTTCCCTTCCAGTACAGTCTAGGGATGATGGTGGACCAAAAGAAAGCTACTTTCAGATATAGCTGCTGCAAGTGTTCCATATCAGACACGATTCTGGCCAGAAATATTTTCTTAGGGGCTTGACCCAGATCATTTCCCCTGAGGTGAATTATCTCAGTGCTGAGCAATCTTTCCTCCATTGTAATCTTACACCATATTTCCCAAAATTAAAACTAACAAAGACCCAGGAAACCAAAATAATGAACTGTCCAATGATTGCCATCAAAAGAACTTGCACAACCATCCAAACGGGTCAAGGCTCAGAAGGATGCTCTCTGAATAAAAGAATAGCTCAAGAGCCAAATCACCTCCTTTCCTGTAACATAAATAGAAAACACTGCCTGGTGTATGACAAAAAGACATCAGAGACCCACCTTCCCATTCTTTGAATGATCTGCACAGATTCCCCTTCCATGGCCAATTCTGAGGTACAACCTATCCGAAAGGAATGGAAGGAATAACCTTGTGAGTGAATGCCTTTCCCTGCCAAGGCCTGCCTGAGAAATATTTTAATGTCTGATAGGTTAAAAGGCCTCCCAGAAGCCTGCATGAAAACCAAGCCTGATTTTTTCTGTAAGGGGGTAATATTAAATAACAAACTAATCCAGTGCATGGGGCAAATGACTAGCCCACTGGTCTTGTCCAGGTGCACCAGCTTGCCTACCTTTACCAACCTAATCAGTTGTGTATTTTTTAAACCAAATCATGACAAACTCCCTGTGGATGAAACGATCCTCCCAACAAAGGTAAAGGAGAAGCTCATTGTCCTGGAAAGCACCCACATAGAAAGAGGTGAACAAAGTGGCTATAGAGATAAACAAGTGAAATCAACCAATGATCCTGTAAAGACCTTGAATAACAAGGGGAAGCAGCTGTCTCCCAATAGGTTTTTCTGGAATTGTGGGAATGTCCCCGCATGTTCTCTAGACCCTTAAGCATCCTCCTCATAACCCAATGTCTTGATACTCCAACCATCCTAAAGCTGTCAGGTGTACTCTGAGAGTTTTAAGTGAATCCACCACTGTGGACATAGCCACTAAAAATTGCAGCAACAACTGTACTCCACATGGCCTGGGACTAGGGATCAATGACCTGTAGAATGTCTTGAAAACCTGTAAAGATGACAAGTAAGCTTTCCTATTGTTGCTGGCCCAAGAATTTGCTAAAAATTATAATACTAGTCTTCTCCAATCAGCCAGACTCCTGGAGGAAGAGAGGTTACCTTTGGATATGAATGCTTCACCAAGAGGGGAACCCTGGCAAACTGAAACAAATAAAGACTGTCAGCTATAGGATTAAGATGACCAGGGACATGAATACATGAAAATGACAAATTAATCTGTAAACTCAGCTAAACTAAAAACCTGATGACTGAGTGTACCCACCTGGACCAGAAAAACATTTTTTGAGAGTGTGAACCACTGTGATATTATCTGAGTGAAAAATGATCCTCTTGTCATGTAATCTATCCTTCCATACTAACACTGCCACCCAAATGAGAAAAATTTCTAGAAACGTCCTCTTCCTCTCCATGGACCAGCTTATAGGGCACCATTCAGCAAACCAGTTACTCATAAAATAACCCCCCCCCATACTGGACTCCCCCAGCCACATCAGTAAAAAGATCAATGTTAGTGGCTGTGGTCTAAGGGAACTGCCAAAAAGAAACTCCATTAAACTGGCTCAAGAATGTAAACCATAATAAAAGGTCCTCTTTTACCCATCTGATCAACCTGACCAGGTGGTGCTTGGGCCTATTACTTTTCAACAAGTCAGGCACAGACCGTAGGAAAGTTCTGCCTGGAGAAACTGCCCTACAGCAAAATTCAACAAACCATGTAACTGAATGATGTCTCCTACCCGTACTTTGCTGGAATGCAAAAATCTCCAAAGTAACTGCTGGACTTGTTGCAGCTGGGCAGAGACAGCTTGAAGGAGTTATCAGTGACATCTATGACTAAGCCCAAGAAAGTCAGGACACAGCTTAGCCCCTATGACTTGCTGTCAGCCAAGGGTACCCCCAACTCACTGCAAAGCTGCTTGAAAGTCGACATCCCTTCCAAAACTCCATCTTGAGCCCCCACCACCACTGTCTAGGTAGTGTACTGCTGACTGACAGGAGGCCCATTTTTGCCAACACTTATGTAAAGCTGTGGTAAATATCTTAAACACTCCACAAGCCACAGAATACCCCATTAGCATTGCAGTGTGAAAAAATATCTTCCCATTGAACTGAGGTCAATAAGGCCAATCCTCTTGTCTTACAGGGAAAAGATGGAAAGCAAATTGGATATCCATCTTACAGAGCTAAAGGTCCATATAGCCCATGATGACATACACCTCCTGATCCAAAGAAGAGTAGCGTACCTTGGTCAGTTTGGTGTCAATAAAATCATTTACTGTACCCCCCCCCCCCCGCTAGTTGATATAAGTGATGAATCAATTAGAATTCACCCTCCTGTTATTTGGGAATCAGGCCGATAGGGGAAATTTTAAACAAAAACCATGGAAGGGATGAAAAGGGGACAATTATCCTTCCAGCTCATTGATTTCTCTATTAACCTGGCAGCAATGTGTTCATGTCCTTTGATGGATGATAAATTGTTAACTATCTTGGATTCTAATGGGGTTCTGGAGTGGATTAGAAAGCTTATGGAAAAAAATCTTTAATAAGGGTGCCTGCTGCCCTTTGATCCAAGTAATTTGCTAGCAAATAGGATAACTTATCTAGACAAATGGGGGAATAAGCCCAATGTGGCATGCTTGGATCCCCTCCCAAATCCCCCCTGCATCCACAAAAAGGTGGCTTGGCATGAAATGAAGAGTTACACCCCTTACCAATATCCCCATCTGATTGAAACATAGAAAAATTCCACCTGTCCTTAGGCAACAAACCCCAAAATCTGGAAATGGGATAATCCTTCTCACATCCTGAACACAAGTGGTTATATTTGCAAGCAGGCCAGACAAATTTTCCCTCAATGAATGTCCAGAAAATATATATTTTGTATTAGCAGCCCCTCCCTCAATGCCCATAGGTGCCTCCTTGTCCATCATGGCACTGAGTTATATGTCAGGATGCCTAGACTCCCACCTAAGGGAGCTATCGAGGGCTTTCAGCTTCCTGAAGCACTGATCATAATTCAACCACCCCAAACCCCTTTCACATTATGGGATTCCCTTATAGCCACAAAGTAAGCTAATAAAAGCAATGCTTGGGTGGGATCCTTCTCAATGATTGCGCCCATAAATACCAGAAAACCCAGAGACCAAGTATCCCAGTTCTTCCTAGGTCTCCTGGCTGTCGCCTTCTTCCCAATGGACAATAGGTCTGCCATCAAGTCCTTATTGGAAGTGTTATCAGCATCCAGTATGTGCTTTATATGCTCATTATTGACTAGATCAAAGATATCTACAAACTCCTTTTTTATATTCTTACCTTTGACCTTAGAGGGAACATGTGCTGTGATATGAGAGCCAGGTGGAGTGGAATATGTGAAGCCAAGTTAGCCATGGGGGCCATGAATTGGGGGATACACTCACCTGACTGGGGTGGGACCTGCATCTCTGACCATGATCTCCTCAGATCAATCCATGCAAGTTGGGTAAAGGTAACTGCACCACATGGTCAACATCATTACCTGCTCCCACCCCCGGAGTCAAAGGTATGGAGGCAGGAAAGTTTCTCTCTAATGCTAACTATACCCTCTTCAGGCAAAGAATTCATAAAATCCTCTAAACAATTATCAGCAGATTGACTCCAACCATAGGTTGATAGGTTCATAGGTGTTTACTAGGATAACAACCACGAGGGTCTTTTTAAGCCTAACCATGTATCCCAAATCTCTGAATAGTTCTGATAGTGTAATCAGGGAAGATGAACCATTTACAGGTTGCATGTGTCCATTAGAGACATAGGTGCCAAACCATTTTATTATTTTAATAAAGCACATTCGGGTATTTAGTTTAGAGATATGTGCCATAGTTAGAGGTAGTCACCAGTAAGCCAAATCATTAAAACTCTCATATGCCTGCTCTAAGCTATTGTGTTATGCAACCTGGTTTTATGCATTATGTGGGACAGGTGGTGACATATTAAAAATTATATTTATTTTTTTCCTTTACTCTTCGTTTTTGTTTTCTTTCCAAAATCACGACAGACTGCAACTTACAGGAGAGATGGGTAGCTATTGTGGCTCAGGCAGAGGAGTTATTCAAGGAAGTACTGTGAGTGGATCCACTTTTGACAGAAGTAGCCAATGAGGCAAGAGGCAAGAGACAAGCACAGACAGCAAGGCAGACAGCAAGCACCAAAGGGAATTATACCAGGGAGCTGGTAGCTGTCAGTCAATGAGACTGTATCTGCAGAAGGAGTGAATCCGAGCATGACTGCAGGTAATGATAGTGTGTTGGGGGTAGGCAGTGTTAATGTTAGGTTAATGGGTTTAGGGAATGGGGGTTTTAATTTCTGAAGTTTAGGTGAAGTGCTGTAGGGATTGACGGTTAGGGATTGTGTTTATACTCAGTAGTCACTCAGAGGGGAAGAGCAGGTGCATACGCTGGGGTCAGGGGATGAAGGGGGGGGCCCCTGTTATCGTAGATTGTAGGGTCAGTGATAGAGCAGCTTCAAAAAGAGGTAGGTTCTGATTTTGGAGTTTGGCTGGGGGACAAGTTAGCTACTCAGTTGCTGTCAACAGGTGAAGGGGGAGGTTCTTACTACACATATTATTACCTCTGTGAAAGAAAAGATATGGAAAGGGGAGTGTATTGACATCTTTGATCTGACTGATGTGGCTGGGGTACAGCACCTGGTGGAAGCCGACATGGTGAAGAATAAGGTCTTGTTGGCAGTGCTAGTGACATTGGGGTGGCATGGAACCAACAGATTTAGAGCTGGGATATGGGAGAATTGGGTTTTGGGTTTTGTTTATTATATGATAGTCTGTTTGGAAAAGGACAGCTTCCAGGCTTTACCTTTTCTAGCTTATTTTATGAAAATTTGGGAGGCACAGAAGTGGTGTTCTGGAAATGCATGGCTATGAATCTATCAGCATTTCTGCAAGTTGAAGGCTGTTGACCAATCCTTGAAATGGGAGGACAGGCATAGAGATTTTTGTCTGGCTACAATGTTGGATAGTGTGAGTGGTCAACCTAAGATAAATAGGGTTGAGGGTGAGAAGGACGGTGTTTATTGGACATTTAATTCTGGTATTAGTGTTTTGGATGGCATGCAGATTTTCACACATATTTACAATTTGTACTGGGAGGCATTTGTCTGCACAACGTTGGCATCAGTGGGGAAAGCAGCTGCAAACAGTTTCAGCACTGCGTGATAGGGGGGCAGTCTTGTTGCAAGGTCAGCATGGGATTAGAAGGCGTGGTACTTTTCGGGGGCAGAGATGTGGAGCATCCTTTCAAGGTCAGAGGAGTATGTCAGCTTTCCCATTCACCCATTAAAGTACATGTGCCACTGCAGATTTTGGCAGGCTTTCCAGATGTTGAAGATGCTCAGGAGATGGTTGCAGGGTTCTAGACAGGATTTTCCATCAAATCAGGTGTGGTAAGGGATGACATAGTTTGTGAAAATTTGCTTTCTTTTCGAGGCAAGGAAGACATTTTGCATAGCTTGGTTGATAAGGAGTTGTGGGCTGCTAGGTGATAAGGAATTGTGGGCTGCTAGGTTACTGGGTCCTGTTCCCCTTCTCAGTAGTTTGGCTTGGGTTAGTATGGTGTGGGTGTTGATAAAGAAGTGAAGAGTATCATGCTGCTTCTAACTGAAGTTGGAGTACAAGTTAGTGGATCGCGTAATATTGTTTTCCGTTAATAACATTAAAAAGGTGAGTGGGTAATACTGCCTACTGTATTTGATTTGTTGAAATTCATGACATTTGAGTCTTATGGAATTAATTGTATTATATTTAATTGTTAATAAATGATCATTTTATCTAAAATGGTGTGGCTTGTTTTGTGCAGGGGGGGTCTGGAAAAGAGCATATTCTAGTTTTGCAAGGACAACATTTTTAGCTATGGCTATCCTAGCAGAAGATGTAAGTAGGTGAGACATTTTATAACAAAGCTTCAGTTGTAAGAGGACTTTTGTGTAATGAAATCTGTATTTGTACAGAAGTAAGGGAGTTGTCCAGAGTTATCCTTAAGTGTTTATATTCTATGACTGCCAGCATGCTGTCATTTTGTAGATCTGTTATTGTAGGTGTTGATAAATGAGGGAGCTTATACAGGGAGGAGAATAGTTTAACATTTTTCTGTTATGGTTCATTAAACGTTTATTGGTTGTAAACCATTGAGAGGGTTTATTGAAGGTTTGCTGTTACTGGTCTGTAAGGTATGATTGCATTTATTAGCTTGGAGTAGGAGACTATAATCCATGGATGGTACCATGTAAAAGGAGGGAAGGTCATCAGAGAGGTAATTAATGAATAAAGAGAGTAGAAGAGGGCCCAGTACTGAGCCTGTAGGGTTCAATGTGTTGACTGAAGATATTTGATTGCTTGAAAACACTTGAAAAGTCATATCTGCAGGTAGCTTTGGAACCATTTTATAGTATTAGGTCAAAAGGTATTTTTTTAAAGTTTGCTAAGAAGCAGGTTGCGGTTAACTGTTTTGGAAGCAATAGTCATGTTTACAAATATACCGGCATAATGTTATAATTGCTAGAATTAGAGGCAGTGAGAAGAGCATTGGTGGTGCTAATTGCATCTAGGAAGCCATACTTTTTGTCTGATAAGAGATCGTAGCTGCTTGTATGCTGAAGTGATTGTAAAGAAGCTTTTCAAACATTTTTGCTAATAGACATAGAATAGAGATGGGGAAACAGTCTTTATGGAGTTGGGGGTTGTATCAGTAGAAAGGGATAGGCTGTAGATGAAAGTAAGGTTTAGCATTATAATCTGCGTCTTATTTTTTGTTGTTTGTTTTTTTAGAAAAATAGGGTGGATTTTGGATGGTTTGGGGGAAGGCTGTTTTAGGCTGTCTAGACCTTCCAAGGAAAGCATCCTATTGAGTGGCATAATGGTCATCTAAATTCCTTCATGAGTTATCATCTGTATACTAAAAATGTATGTAATCCCATTCATTACTGGACCGGTGCTCATTAAGTATATACTTTATATGTAGCCAGTGTATTGAAAATTCACTTTGAACATACCACGCATGTCTTTAACTTTAGTAAAATGCCACATGTTAAAAATTATGCTTGGCAAACTGTGAGCTGGTTATATATATATTTCCAGTGGTTGGTATGCTCTTGTCTACTCCCTTTCAACCATCAAAATAATCTTTCCAGACTTTACCATGATTCCTGATTCTACTTCATTTATACAAAGTCCTCAACTTTTCAATAGCCTCTAAGCATTTTTTCTCACCACTGCAGTAATACTACTCCTGCTTTCCATTCTGCTATTAAGAATTATCTAGCGAGTGTTACTTGCTTGAACTTCAACCCCATCTGTTGATCTTATCCTGCATATAAGAAATTGACAGACAAAGTAGATGGAAAATGCTATAACCAGAAAACTGATGATAGCCTCTCGATATGACTGCTTAAAACTTCATTCTGGCCATTACATTTATCTTAGAAAGTTTGTCATCTTTTTTGAAAGAATCGTTGATGTTAGTCTGCTCTGAAGGTAGCAGAATTCTGAATGACTGTAATACCATTTTTGATTAAATTGAAGGATAATCTTTTTTAATTGTTATATGAATATTTTAGTTTAGCATTTGAGTAAGTAAGTCATTATTACATTTAAGCAAGATGCTAAGAGAATGGTTACAACCTTTTGATAAATGACAAGAATTATAAAAGCTACATAAAGCTATATAAGTATAGTTTTAGAAAACATAGCCATTGTATATATATAAATAAATATATATATATATATATATATATATATATATATATATATATATATATATATACACACACACACACACACCACAGGAAAGAAATTATATGATTTGTCAGACAACAGTATTTTTATGTGTCTTCATTCCATCAAAGTCAATCCAAGTCTAAAAAAGCATGAAAAATATTTAAAAAAAATACACTTAATGTCAAGAAAATGTATGACATTATGTAGATTGTTTGTTAACACTTCAGAAATGAATGCCAGGTAAAGGACAGGAAGACAGCATTTCAGCTTATCTTTTTTGCATATTAGAACTGCACTGCAGACCTTTTTTTCTAAATATATAGCACTATAATTTATTATGAGGCTTCCTAACATTTAACAAATAAACTGCAGTTGTTTTAATAATGACAGTGCTTTAAGGGCAAAGCTGTGTTCTGAAACCAGTACATATTCCTACAGTCTATAATGAAGGCAAAAAATGTGTGTCACACTGGGATATAAGCAATCAAAGTTACATAAATACTCTGTCCACACAACATCACATCAAACACATCATAGTTATATTAATTTCAGCAACATTTATTTTTTTTTTGTCTGACCACCAGTCTGAACATCTAGCCTTGTATTCAGATACCCCATTGACACATTCACCACCTCATGTTTAGGGATGTATCGTTTATGCTCGTCATTCACTGCTAAACTTTATAAAAGTCACTCATTACATTTATAGTAGTTTCCAATGTTCCACAAGTTTCTGTTATCAGACCACTACCCCAAAATTAAAAACAACCAATATTTTACTTTATGCAGACAGTAATGTCCTTTTCAGATCCTCTCCATCCTACCACATCATCTGAAAACAATTACAGGCCATTACAGATAAACTCTTGCACATTCTTCATGAGGTGTAGCTACAATTCACTTCTTCTAATGCAAATTTTATGTTCTTCAAGACCCAGAGCAGACTAACACCATCATCAAACTAACCACAGTATGAAATGCTTAAGTGTTACCTTAGATTCCTTGCTTATCAAATACATTTTTATCAGCCTGTTGAAATCTAAAATAAAGAAAACAATAATTGTATATAGCCACACCTCCAGATTTTTTTCTTTAGAATGTAGGGCCATTACTGGTAACTGTTCACTCCATCCTCATCTTGAGTATACTTTCCACCAACTTGCAAATTCCTCAAAAAAAATTAAAATAAAAAATATGTACTTAATCCACAAGCACTCTTAAACATGAGCTGTAGGTTTATCTTTCTCTCCCAATTTATCAGCATCACTACCTTTTACTATCATTTGCAATCTGCTTACCAGTCCAGGCAAAATTTGTCCTCCCTTATCCAACCTTTTCCTATAAAATCATACATAGAACCTGTAACAAAAACCTCTCCTCAAAACTATTTGAACAATGCTCCAGTCCTCTGTCTCACTTCTTATTTTTAACTACTTCTGAGCATGCCGGTTCAATTCTGGGCCTAAAAGCATGGGGCAGCTTACTACATAATATTAATGAATATTTCTCTTAAATTTTAGAATCAAACTTCTAACACACCTCCAACAGCATGAAGTGCGGACTCATTGCTAGCACCTTCACCTTTCACGGTATCAATTCTATACATGTTTTGGGAAATGATTCCTAAAATTGAATAAAATGATTAGTGCCATTAACATACATATATATAAATATAAATAAAATTCATATCAGTGAGAGGATATGGTAACATTTATGAAAACTTGAACATTAAAATAAAACAAAAACCTCCACAAAAATCTATCTTTTTTTATGGCTTTGGCTGCACTACCCACACCCCCTGCTATTTATATATAACAACTCTGAAATCGCACTACATCGAGGAAAACTGTAACTTTCCCAGTCCTCACTATACGCCTATCTCCATTCAAAAGCTTTGGTTTTTAAGAAATTCGATCATATCATTTCGCCAATATAAATTTCAAGTTTCTGAAAACTCGATCATCTGATATGGATCCATACTGTGTATAATGTAAAATGCTGACTGTTCATTACCTAGTTAGTTAGTAAGTTAGTCAGTTAGTTAGTTAGTTACCTTTCTTTATCAGTATACCTATTGCTTAGCTATTCTCTGTTACTTAGTAAACCCGCTATTATGAGCAAAGCAAAAATAAGTGGCCTCTGTTTGTAGCATACTGTCCTGCATGCTTCCTGTTATATTTAAATTTATAAATTGCATTTAATGATAGGTAGGCCCTGCTCATACCAAATATAAAACAATAACTCAACTTATGTTTCAGATTGAATTTGGGCTTATTTCATGACTGGCCTACTAAATTCTTTGTTGCACATTTACCTTACATAATGTTGATACAGGTGTGCTTATTCTTTTCTGCCATGATGTCCATTTTCACAACACTATATATCAGTTTGATAAATTGCATCATGAAGTGTATTCTGCTGATATTATAACTTCCAGGCTGTGGCTGGAATGAGTGGATTTTATTAAGCCCACGTCCCTAATACAGAGAGAAACAGTAATTAGTAGGTCCATGAGAAAAAAGTAGAAAAGATGTACTAAAAGTGGAAGAGCTGATTAATTATGAAAAAAAAGTACAAGGGCAAAGCATCTTCTAGCAGTCAAGAATGACTTTTTTTCTGCAGTTCATATATGCAGGAAGAATAGAATAGGAGGGAGTATATATCTTTAAAATATTGCCAGCTTTATCTTCATTATGATTACTGCGTTTGCAGAATGTAGTCTGTATTCTGGGTCTACTTCACGTTGTCGAAGGCCGACAGTATCGAAGTTTATATTGTCGGCACCAGATTAGCGAAAGCAAAAAACATTGAACGTTTAAACAGAAATCTCCATAAGGGGAGATTTCCATTTAGTTCAAAGTAGTGTGGTCTCGGAGTTGGTATATTTAAGTAGAGGGGGTGTGGGGGGGTGCAGGGGGGCTTGCCCTCCTTCTTGCAAAGATAAGTTTTTATTTATTTTTGTGTTTAGGCATTTTTTTTATCTTTTGATGTTTCAGAATTCTATGATATGGTGTCAACCATATCAGATTCGATATTCTGAAACTTCGATAAGATAATATAGACACTGGCTTCTTGTATACTTTTGTGCACTCTAAAATAAAGCTGATAAAGCTGTGTTGCTAAAACTTCTTTGCACTTTTTTGTAGAGTTTCACCACTCTTTTACTTAAAAAAAGTATTCTCTGTTGTCTCTTCATTCCCACAAAATAAACACACTCGTTCAACTTTCTTTAATGTGGCATATCCCCCTTTATGGGTAATGTACTTATTCCCAGTCTTCACAGAGTAGTCTGCTATCTTGGCACAGCATTTTTCCTTGCTTTAATAGCTTCAGTCACTTTTGTAAAACTTCCCATGGATTTACATAACAATATTGTTTAATCACATTATTATACCACATCCTTCTATCTTTCTCATTATCATCAATGATTATTTTCCATGTTAGAATTTTTTTCTTGATCATTCTTAATTTTTTCATTTACATACATCCTTTTTCTCATTTTCTTATTCTCATCATCTCCAGAATCTTTTAAAATTATATTAACATTCTCACTATTAAATTCTCATTCTCTTCCTTTTTCCCCACTTTTGTAATAAACAACTGGATTTAATATAAATCTTACCCCCTTTCATCTTCACCCCTATATAACACATCTCTTTTCTCTGGGTTTAATCTTGAACATCATATGAAAGAAAACACGAGTTGCACAACTTCATTTTCATATTTTGTTTGGATTATATAAGCATTTGACATATACACTGTTGTTCTCATTAATGCTGAATTTACCAGATAAACTTTTTTTCTGAATGCTAATCTATACATCCTCCACAGAAAAAATATATATTTTTTTCATTTCTTTTAGCAAACCCTCCCAAAGCGTTATAACTACATCATTTTTCCCAAATTTTATTTCCAGCTAAGAAGCTTCATTTACTGAAAAATACATATCCCCAGTTTCCATCACATCCTTCCATCTTTCTCTTTAACATCAATGTTTATTTTCCATGTTAATATTTATTTAATAAACTAATATTTAGCCGTTTCAGTACCCACCACTATATAACACTTAAAAGCCTAAATTGGCTAGAACTGCCACATCAACAACATATACACATCTTATCACCTATAAAATTATCCAGCATCCATCTGGTTGTCCTGCACTAAAAAACATACTACACAACAATTTTCCCAGTCGGTCAGTCAGATCAAGTGACCAAAACTCCTGCCTGCCCACAAGCCTAGCAAATCTGCTGGGCATTGTCAGTACTTGTACAAGGTTGCTAAGGCCTGGATCTCCTTACCTGTATCCATCATGTGAATACCTCCCTCCCATCTTTTAAAACCACTCTGAAAAACTTCCTAGCTAAAATCTGACACTCTTCTCGTTAAAATTCAGGATAAACTATATCCTTAAATGTGAACTGGTATCTTTTTATTCCTTATACTTACTTACTCTCCTTTCTTCACTTACTTCCTTACTTCTATCTAATTCTCTTCCCTGAATGCCTCTTTAAATATACCATAAGCCTGGTCTTCCCTCACTTCATTTTGCAATTCCTATTTGTATTAGACTAACTTACCTCTATTTTCTCTACAAATTGTCTAAAGTTTCTCTAAATATCAAATGATTGTCATATACCTTATATCGGCTTTTAACAAATGTTTTATAGTGTTTCTAATTTCTTATAATTATTTAAAATGCAAATGTCTGTGTTTTATTTTTTAAGATTGTAAAATTACTCTTCTTAAATGGTTTATAATAATTCTAAGTTTTTCTCCTTGGGCCTCCGCTGAAAATGGGCTTATACCTAACTGGACTTTCCCAGTAATTAAATATCAATAAATAAATGATAAGTAAATAAATAAATACATGTCTTGATAATTCTTCATTTCTAGTTTTACATACTCCTTTTTTCACTTTTTCTTATTCTTATAATTTCCGGAATAGTTTGAATTTATACTTAAACATTCTCACTATTAAATTATCATTCTCTTCCTTTATGCACTTAACCACTCTATATGAGTTTAAAGAAGCAGAATGCAAACTGGATTTAATAAACCTAACCCCCTTTCCTCTTCACCCATATACAACACACCTCTTCTCCTTGGGTTTAATCTTGAACCCCATATGAAAGAAAACACCAGTAGCACAACTTCCTTTTCATATTTTACTGGGATCATGTAAACATTTGACACATACAGTATTTTCCACTAATACTGAATTTACCAAATAGACTTTTTTTCATGAAGACTAATCTATACATCCTTCACAGAAGACAAACTCATTGCATTTCTTAAGCAAACCCTCCCATTGCATCATAACTGCATACTTTTTCCAAAATTTTATTCCTAACAAAGCCAATTCATTCATTGAAATATATCAACCTTGATTTTCACCACATCTCCCAAACCCTTTCATTTCCTTTTAACATCTATTTAGACAAGCCTCATCCATTTTTGTTCTTAGCAGCTACAACTATATCATCGGCATATGTCAAAACTACCAGTGTCATCACATTTTTTGAATCACATATATAGCATCTTTCATTTTATAAGCTACTTCAGTCACTATCACATTCATCATCAGTGTAAACAACATTCCATTTATGAGACATCCTTGTATGAAACCGCACTTCATGCATACTTCTTTACTCACCCACCCATTCACTAACCCTCTCACTCAATTATTCTGATATGTTGACATACACAGTCTCCTAATTCTATTAACTTTTCAATACTTCTCCATAACATCCCACAAAGCATCATGTCCTATTGTATCAGATGTCTTGCTGATATCACCTACAGTGAGCCTCACTTCCTCGCTTTTACTTATAACATCATCCACAATTTCTTTCACACTGAACATCAATTTTTGATATCCTTTTCATTTTGTATCATATATACTTTTTTCCATAAAATCCTTCCTTCCATTCTCGTCTGTATTATTCTTCTAAATATTTTATAATCAAACAGAACAGATTGTGATCAATTACAGAAAAGATCAAAAAGAACAGATTGCAGTGATCCAGGCACATGCAGAAAAGCAGAAGACAATCTGGTGAAGAAAATTTGGGATGACAGGAAGAAGGTAAGAGGAAATAAGGGCATCCAGCAAAGAGCTGGATGGACTGTGTGAAAAAGATATGTGACAGTCAGCATGAGTTTTGAAGAAGGCAGAAGTGGGGTATTGAATTGAGAGAGATGGCAACAGTTAACATGACACTTGGACCCCATGTAGAAAATGGAAGAAGGGGGATAATGACAAAGATTATAATTTAGAGTAATGTGTCTCTATTTTCTTTTGTTCATTCTTCTAATCTTTCTTCCATATAAATTTTAATATCCCACTGCATAACTTTTCATAAACAAATCTACCCTTCACCAATTCACTTAGTACATTTACAAAATACTCTCTTTGCTAAGTCATTAATTTCCTGGACATTCCATGGTCTATACCATTTGAGCCTGATGCTGAATCAATATTTGCTTTCCTAGGTATTTTATCCAATTCCCTTATAGTAATTTGTTTTTCAAGCTCTTCTTTACCACATTCTGGAACTTTTTATTTTTTATTTTTTTTTTACTTTCCATTGTCTCTTATTTTCCTTCTTTTTAATTCTTAAACATATTTTGTACATGCTGTACTACAATAGTCTTAATTTGCACTTGTATTCTTTTTACATCTACTTTTATATTTTTCATTTCCATCATTATACTAATAGCCTCCTTTGCTATTTTATCCAAATATGCTGATACCTTCTCCCTTCTTCCTTGTAAATAGCATCTGCCTAAACAATAAAACCCTTTTCCTTAATTAATTTCATATATTTCTTTTTCCATATCATAATACACAATTTGATTCTTCTCTAAATTCTCTAAAGCAGCTCTATACTTTTTCCCCATACTCTATGTTCTCTTCCTTTCTTATATCATCCTGCCATGGGGGGGGGGGAGCTTCATACTTATTTTTAAGTTTGGTCTACCATTCAGAACAGTTTTTTATAGAAGTTCTTCATGGTGATATGATCTTTCCATAACTGCAATACTTCCCCCTCTCCAATTTCATCCCATAATTTCTTACTTATTCTTTTTGTTCCTTTTCCAGTTTTAATGTACACCCTTTCTTCCATCACCTGCATCCATTGGTAAATTGTCTGAAAAATCTGACACAACTGTACTACCGTCCTGCTACCCCAAAGTCTTCAGATAATACAAAATAATCAATTTCAGACCCAAGTGCCTCCATAATGCAAGTCCATTGACTTTTGTTCCACACAGCTAATTTACCACATTTTATAATTTCCGGTATTTTTTTTTACATCTTTCCCTTTCTTTCTACTTTATCATTAAATCACAATTAAAGTCCCCTGCAATTATAACCAACACTTAGACTAATCTTTGCTGAAACAGATTCTCCCTTTTCTTTCTAGTTATATAGACATATAATACTACAATTCTATAAACATATTCTCTCCACCACATATCCAAAACAGGTAGCCTTCTCATTTTTACCACCATTATATTCAGTATTTTCATTGTTTTATACAACACAGCCACTCCAGACCAATGTTCACTTCCTAAGTTCCATTTTATGCTTCCACCCCACAATTTTTCTGTTTGAAGTCTTTCTTCACTTGTCAGGAATCTTACATCCTCTAACAGAATAACATCCAGAATATATTTAGCACTTCATTCAAGTATCCCTATCCTACTAACTGTGTTAATAATACTGTTCACATTTACTGAAAGAACTGTAAAATTGTTGCTTTTCCTTCTTTTTATGTTTAGTAGAAATATTTTTAAATTTTAATTTTCTTGTTTTTACTGTTTTTCCAGAAATTATTATTTTTCCTGGGTTTATATACATATAATCCTTGATACTCAGATTCAGATTTTTTTTCACTGGCTAGAAGTGCAAAACAATCTTAATATAAATCCCTTCTCCTGACTTCATTTTCTGCATGCACTCTCTCCTCATTTTTCCTCTTTCTTTTCTTCTTCTATAGTTTCTTCTTCACTTAGTTCACCATCCTCCTCATCCTCTTGTTTTCCTTCCACATGTATGTTTAATTTGTTTTCCTCCTCTTTTTAATTATTTACAGTTTGTTCTTGACAATCCATCCAAAGTAGCTCTTTTTGTATACAACCTGCATTCAAGCACACACCTTCTTTCTGTATGTTCTTTCTCCCCACACTGGTTACATTGTACCTTGTCAAAATCATTAACTAAATGAGAAATCAAACTGTGTTGAATGCTTTAGACAAGTCTACAAATAAGGAGGATACTAGTTTGCTGTCGTCTCCAGCTTTATTGACAGTATCTATATATGTTAGAAGTACGGTTAGTCCTATGTAAAGGACAGAAGCCATGTTGTGTGGGGTATAGGAGTTCTTCCTGCAGGAGATAGTTTAGAAATTGTTTTTAAATACATTTTCAAATAGTTTGGAGAGAAACATGCAATTATACTGATGTGGGTTATTTCATATTCCAAAAATGTCAATGATTATATATCAAATTACAGTTTTGTAGAATATTATTTTTATCATCTACTGATTACAAAGGATGCAGTAAAGCACTTACATGACATCTTTGCTAAAATGGTCTTTGTTATTTGTGATTTGCACAGCACATGGAGGTACGTATTGTAACACATTTGTGTGAACAAGTTAATTTATATTGTAATGGTGTCCAGAGCAGAATCTCCAGTTGTGCAATGCAGAGGGCAAAGCCCCTATGTTCAGGAGTACAGGGTCACAGCATCCTTGGAAAAAATGTTTTCTTTTTTTTATCCTGTGATAATATAAAATAAATGCCACAGCAATTAGAAGAACATTTTTTTGTTATGTTTCAATATAATTATGTGTTTTGGGCTTTGCTAAAATGTAATTTTGAACACCTATTTTTTGTCAAATGTGTGCTAAGCATGCTGACCTTTGATGTTGTAAGGCTTTTACTCCAGTAGTGCAATAAAACAAAACACATTTTAATTTATTATCTAATTTTACTTTTTCATCAACCATTCTTTCCCTATGTAGGCATAAATGCAGATAACACATTTTAGCTTTAATGAAACAAATAACATTTTGAATTGTCTTACTCTTGATTTGGCTTTCCTACCAATGACCTAAATCCTCAGTATTAGTGACTTCTGTGAAGTGTAGTGCTGCTAACATATTAATATCTTCATCAAATGACAAATGTGTGTATATATGTATATATATATATATATATATATATATATATATATATATATATATATATATATATACCTGTATATATGGATCTACTTTCACATACCGAAAGACCACAGTTTTGAGCGTTATTTTTGTGACATGAAAATAATGAAACTTAAAATGCTGAACTTTCCCAGGGCAAGTAAACACTTTCCAAAAGTATACAATACACACAATACCATCTGAAACCCACCTAGGTAGGTGGCGCTGCTCCCCACACCCCACCAACTATATATATATATATATATATATATATATATATAAATTTTAAGATTGCACTATAGTAGGGAAAAGAGCATGTTTTCCCATGATGAGCAAGTGTTTACTTGTCCTGCGAAAAAGTCTGTGGTCTGGGATTTTAAGTTTCGTTATTTCTGTCTTGCGAAAATAACATTTGGGATGGTGGTCTTTTGATATATCAAAGTAGATCCATATGCATATATATCTCTTCTGCTTTTTCTTTCTCTCTCTCTCTCTCTCTTGATATATATTAATATATATATATATATATATATATATATATATATATATATATATATATATATATGTGTGTGTGTGTGTGTGTGTGTGTGTTTGTGTGTATGTGTGTGTGTGTATATATGTATACATGCATATTTACAAACTTAGCACAAACTTAGCAATGTATATATGTTATATAAACTGTTGCTGCCAAAGACAATAATGCAATTTTCACTAAACAAAGAAATGTATAAGCATGCTAAGAAAAATAAGCTCCTTAATTCACAATACCAAGGAAGCTGCAACTTTTCTTCCACTGAAGGGAACATAGGCATGGTAAAACACTACCTGCTATCACCTGGGTCATTTGAGAGTGATGTGCAATGTGTAGGACCATTAATGCAGAAGGCATTTGTGCAGTAAGTGAAGCAGTAGTGTGGATTAATTACAAATACAGCATAGAGAAATGGAAGATCTCAGCAAACTTTTCATTATATATGTTGCCCCATGGGTACTATAATAATCCATAATTATTAAGTTATTGAGGAAGGAGGAGCATATGAGATGTGGTACACCATGGGTATCCATGCAGCTTCTAAAATTTTGAGGCAGTGAGTTTACAATCTACTTGTCCCTGTCATAAATCCATAAGCACTGTTCTTCAATGTTTGTAGCATTTGCTGATAGTAAGTTAGGCATTGCTAATGACTTTGAGGTCATATTCAAGAATAGCAAGAAGATTAGGGTTGCATCTAGGGAGACATGCACCTGCTTATATGCCTGCAAATTCTCCAGCAGACTGTTATCAAGGCAGGCTTTATTGAGGGATTCATTGCACATACTGAAACACATTTAACCTTCCAAAGCATCAATCAGGTTTTAGTCAAATTAATTTTTAGGCTTAGCTACTCAAGGGACTTGCACTATGACTAAATTATTGTTCATTGATCCAGTGATAAGTGGTGGGGAATTTCTAAATGTCCAGACAAATGCGTCATCTGTAAAACAGCCCATTCTGAAGATCAGATGAGAGGGTGAAATTAAATTTACAATGTAAAAGTAATGGACATAGTGAAGAGCCTCAGGGTTCTTCTGATTTAATTAGGTGCAGCAAATACAGTCCCTGTATAATCATTACAGGAATGAAACTATTATGGTAGTGCTCTGCAAAATATTTCAGAGCAGATGAAACCAGTTCTTTGAAGAAAAGTTATTTCCTTAGCAGATTATGATCCATTTAGTCAAAGACTTTTAAAATGGATATAGACAATTCCAATATGATGACCAGCTTCCTTGGTAAGCTTTTGCTTTAGCTTTAGAGGAGGAATTAAAAATCAGTTAGTATACTAGTAACAAGAATTGCAATATGAAGTGAAAGAGATGCAGGCTTATGGTATATTTAGAGAGAAAGTCAGGAAAGAGAAATTGATAGATGGAAGGAAGTGAGTGAAGAAAGCGTAAAGAGATGTAAGGAATGAATAAGTATTTGTTCACATTTAAGTGTATAGTTTATCCTGGTGTTAAGCAAGAACAGAGACAGCTTTCGGCTAGAAACTCTTTCAGAATGGTTTTAATGGATGGAAGGGAGGGTATTGACCAGATGGAAACAAATAAGGATTTCCAGGCCTTAGCACCATTTGTATGAGTACAGACAATGCCCGACAGATTTGATAGGTTTGTGGACAGACAGGAGATTTTGGTCATTGAATCATAATGACCACCTCGGAACATAGTTGTGTAGAATATTATTTAGTGCTGGACAAGCAGATGGATTCTGGATAATACTACAGGTGGTAAGAAGCTGTGTATGTGATAGTTGATGGGGTAGTTCTAACCAATTAGGCTTTTTAGTGCTATACAATGGTGGGTTGTGAAAGGAGTATTTGCTGCAAATTTAGCAATTTTATTATAACATTGTTGACATTTTGATTTTGAGATGCCTGAAGGTTAGTATGCATGGAAGTGCAATAAACAAGTGTGGGAAGGAGATAAGTAGTGGCAAGTGTAGCTTTAGTTGTGTCAGTGAGAAAGTTTATTGCTCTTTAAAGCATCCATGCAATTTTGTACATGCAGATCATATTTAAGATTATCATTCACTATCAGCCCTAATAATTTGTTATGAGAAGTGACTTCAGTGGTTGTATTATCAGGAGAAAGGACTTTAAATTTTGTTTTTTCATGTGTGTGGGAGAGATTTGGGGGTAAAAAGTAGCAGTTTCTCTTTTTAAGGCTTAGCATTAGTTGTGAGTTACAAAGCCATGATTCACTTGCTGTTAAAGCTTCCTGAGTAATTTTTTGAAGGTGTGCCATGTTGTCAGATGTGCAGATGAGTGTGGAGTCATTTATGCATTGTATTAGGGAGGTCTGTTTTGTGGATGTGTAGAGGGTGTTGGTGAGAACATTAAAGACGAGGAGACCAAGGATAGAACCTTGCCTTACACCAGTGGTGACTGGGAGGTACTGAGAGAGGGTGGACTGCCACTTTACTGACTGATACCTATTGGGCAGGTAGCTTTTGAACTGCGGAAAGGTGGGCTGAGAGAGACTTAAGGACATTTGAAGTAGATGTTTCTTGTGACAAATTGTGTCAAAGGCTTTAGACAAGTCTTGAAATAAGGAAGACGTTAGTTTGCCATTATCTCTAGCTTTATTGACAAAATCTATATAGATTTTTGTGTACAGTGTTAGAACTATGTGAAGGAAACAAGACATGCTGTGTGGGGGATAGGGGTTCTTCCTGTGGGAGATAATTTAGCAATTGTTTTTGTGTACATTTTTCAAGTACTTCGGAGACGTGAGTTAAGATTGCTATAGGTCTAAAGTTATTTAAGTCTGTTGAATTTCCTACTTTGTGCAGAGGGTAATGTGTGACTTTTTCCAGATAGAGGGGAATGTGGAATTCCTGGACTGAACTATTTATATGGATAGAGACAGGGTAGGCAATGCCACGTGTTGCTATTTTAAAGTAGTTGCTTGGGAAATCATCAGCTGGAGTACAGCATGCTTTAAGTTTAGGAATAGTTTTATATAAGATGTTAGCACAGGTTTGAAGGTGAAAGAGGAAGTCATGATACATGACTGCTAGGCAGGGTTATGATAAGATGTTGGTGAATCCTTGCTGTAGAAATGCTATACTGTCCACGAAATAAGAGTTGAAGTGTATTGTGGTTTTGAGTGATGAGTTATTGGGAGAGAGGTAGGGATAAATTTATGGCAGGGATGCAACATTTCTTTTGCTGGGATCCAGTCTAATAGGGAATTTGACATCTTGCTATAATGTGTGGGAATATTAATTAGTTGTGTGAAACCAAATAAGTTCACACTAGATATATGAGAGTTAGAGTTTATATCCAACCAGCTGGCTTCCACATCACCTAGTAGTATTTTTTTCTTGTGGGATTGTTATGGCTATCCAATGTAGGATATTTTCCAGTATAGCTGTATTGTCACAAGAGGGATGTAAAGAACAGAAATACAAATTTGTTTATAATTGCTTAATTTAGGAAAGTAATAAGAAGCTTTGCAGAATTGAATTTTGGTATTAGTTTGTTATAAGAGTGATGTATAATGCTTACCTTTTACTGTGTAACCCATTAATCAAATCCATAGTTAGGTACCTTAAGTAACATTCCTTATCTTGGAACTGTGAAACAGAGAAGTTGAAATATGTAGAAACAACAGAAACATCACCTTATTTAATGTATGGAGTATCTGACAGAGGCTACTAGCTGCTCCTAAAATCTGATGAAAAGCTTTGGGAATAAAACTGCAGACAGCTGTTTGGACTCTGATATAGATGAGTGATTTATTGTGATAGAGCATTTGTTGCTTTTCTTGAATATTCCTACAAGCCACTCATTTCTCTTCATTTGTCTATCAGTGATAGCTGGGTTATTTTTAAAGAATTCTGATTAAGGTGCATTCATAAGCTTTTTCATTGACTGCAGAGTCATCATTACTGAACATGGTCAGCTTTTAGTGCTTTACTGTTTCTCACATTTTTGCCCAGATTACTTCCCTTCTTACATTTTGTTATTTTCCATTGCACAGGTTTGACTAACATACATATCAAACACAATACAAAATTCATATGGCTACTGATATTTTTTTCTGCCTGTCTCAAACAAATTCAAGCTAGGTATAGCTGCAGACTGTTGGCAGAAGCACTGCTGTGCAGCCTGTGAAGATCGGGGAAAGATGGGTGAATGCTGTCAGCCTAGTCAAATAGAATTTGATACATAATTATATAATTTGTATAAATAAATGTAAAATACAGGCTTGTGTTCTTAAATGAAAGAAAACACTGTAAAATGTGAACTTCAAAATTGGTGCAACATTGCCATCTGCTGTAAGGAAAACCAAGCCAAGCATTTCAAATGTTCTTTGAAGTTACAATTATCTAAAAAGTGGTGCCGAATTGGCTAGCTGAAC
This sequence comes from Protopterus annectens, assembly GCF_019279795.1. Classification (NCBI taxonomy): domain Eukaryota; kingdom Metazoa; phylum Chordata; order Ceratodontiformes; family Protopteridae; genus Protopterus; species Protopterus annectens. The sequence continues at coordinate 566,681,567 of NC_056737.1, forward strand.
ACATTCTTTCTATTGTCTTAACTTAAGGAATAATTGCTAGAGTGTACATGTGAAATGCCTTTTATTGTTGTAGTTTCCTGAGCAGGTGTTAGCTTGCTAAATAATGCAGTTTGCTTGCCTGGGAACTCCAGACTATGTGTCAAAATGATGTAATTTGAATACTGGGAAACCCTAAGTGTCAAAATGATGTAATTTGGGAGGGCCTTAGCAGAGCTGTTTGTTAGTGAGTTTAAAAACTATTGTTGAGAGAAAGGCTAAAAGCATTTTGTCTTGGACCATCAACCCCAGCACTGCTTATGCTTTTTATATATGTAAGTAGGATTATAGCACTGTGTTTTCTCTTAAGAATAGCTAAAGATTAAAAAGTTAGATTAAGTGTTTTTCTTTGACATCAGACCTGTCCTACTATATTATTTTAAGTTTCTGTGTGATCTCTGAACTCTTAGATATCTCTGTGGTGTAGTAATATTGCCTTGTGTTTTAATTATTTATTAATAAGTATTTTAAAAATCTTTACCTGTGGCTGGTTTGTGTAGAGACAAGTTAAGCTCTAGAGTACATTGCATATTTATAGAGTTTATTGTAATACGCCACTCTAATAAGCCTTAAGATTGAATAGTCACATTACCAATTGGATAATAATATTGCACAGTAATAATTGGGCACCCTTTTAAGGGACTTTGGGTAGCTGATAATTATTAAGCTGGTGGTGGCAGTAATTACTACCATATAGGCTGGGTAAAGGGGCACAGCTGGAGAATCTGTGTCAGCCTTTCCCAGGAGTGTCTGTGAAGTTGTACAAATACTTATCTCAAAGTGTGGGTGTGTGTCAGCTACCTGGGTAGGGGCATGATGCACTGGTGGGACAGAGAGGGTACTGGAGGTTAGCTTGCCAGCTAGGCTGAGATCTGGACCGTATATCTGTGCCAGTGGGGAGTCTTATTGGGGACCTGGAGAGCAAGAGAGCAGCTAGCCCCAGACTGACTGTGATCTCTGTGTGAACTTAAAGGAAACTGTACTTTACTGTGTGCATTTGCTATCCTTTCCTCTTCTATGAGACGACCTCCCTGGTGTTAGAGGTGAGGATTGAGGCTCCTTGATTGCTGGGCCAGGGCACAGTCAACACACAGCTAATAAGGTTATTCACAGTGTTGTGCTCCCATGGTGATTTGTGGCATTTAAATCTTTTTCCTGGCATTTTGTACCATCTTAATACACAATACAGAATCCGGCAAGTCCGAAGGGCATCCAACAAACAACGCTGAAAAAGCAAAATAAAAGTTTAATGCAGTAGTTTAAAGCGCTTTTCATCTGCAAAATGTGCAGACTTCCTCAGAAACATGTTTGAAAGTTACAATCAGTCCTTAAAAAAGGAAATCATACTCTCTAATTGCTAAAAACATCAATAAAACAATTAAGTGCAATTAATTAAGCAAAAGGTTACCATAGACACAAAATCCTCCAGTCAGTTGACTCCACCATCATCCTAAGCAGTAAAGAATATAAACTACATTGTCTAACCCTAGAATAATAAATCAAAGGCTTCCATAAAGAAAACCACACGTCCACTTACACGATATGTATGTATTAATACTGGTAGTAGTAGTAGTAGTAGTAGTAGTAGTACTGGTAGTATTTGCATTCAGTACTATATAATGCCCTATCAAAGATGTTAATTTAGTTGTTCAAACTATGTGATGTTGTGTTATAAAAAATAAAAATACATACTCCTTTTTCACTTTTTCTTATTCTTATAATTTCCAGAATAGTCAGGGAAGTAAATTGTGTGGGAAGAATTAGCCAGGGAATTGTTATGGCTAGGCTTGTATAGGCCCTAGGGCCGATAGCCTAGTACCAACCTATGAACCTATGAACCTATGAACAAAAGACTTAGTTGAATCTTGAGTGCATGCATATATAGGCCTTCCTGCTGAATTTAGCTAGATTCCTTTTTGTACAGGTTACAGGTGGTAGAAACAAAAAAAAAATAATGCTGCTTCTGATCAGAAGCAATGAACTTGAAAATAAAGTAACTTACCAAATTCACAGGTGTTTGGCACATTTTTTATATTGTTAATTTCATCATCTGTACTGTCCCTGGCACCTTATATTGTCACGAACAACAAATGACAATTTCTCAGTACCCAGTAACTCTGAAATTCCTATCTAATAACAGCAATGTCCTCCCTCTTGAAATTCTCTCTTCTTTTTCTTAAAATTTAAACATAATATGAACTTTCAGGATTTCCCCCATATATATATATATATATATATATATATATATATATATATATATATATATATATATATTTTTTGTTTGTTTGTTTGTTTTTGCTTCAATATCTTTCTTACAACTCAAAACATATTATAAACTTACAGTCTGTTTTTCCTGTAATATGCTAATGTGTAACACAAGGTGCTTTTTGGGCTATTTACATATTTTTATTCAAAATCAAATTTTTGAATTTGCAGTTTCTATTTCTATGACAACTAAAATGGAAGAAAAAATATTAAATGTAATTTTTCATAATCCAATCTAAGGTTTGTCAGCAAATAATGTAAATAATAAGGTAAGGCCGAAGGTTCTGAGGAAGTCCATGAACAATGGGGTGGGTGAAAAGTGCTTGATGTTTTAAATGAAGTTCTTTTATTAAAAGTTTTTTGTAGAATCTTGTGGCCCTGATGTCTCATTAGCAAGTCTATCATATATAGTGAGTTTGTTTCTGCTGACAGTCATCTATTTTTCTTTATTCATTAATAGCAATGAAGATATTATAAGAAAAATCATAAATAGTAAGAAATAAAATTGTGAATATATCGGCCTGCAAATATGAAAGTTTTGTAAGTATATAAATAATGTTTTTTTTTTAATTTTGTGTTAAATAAAGGACCCCTACACTTTTTGATCAGTGCTATGGGATATTTTACATCCACCTAAGCTACCACCAACTCAGGTAAATGGGACCTCAGTTTAACTTCACATCCTCACGATGATACACACAGGAAGGCAGCACTGCCCTTATTCTGCATTGCAAACTCAATAATCAGTCTTCCTGGTATAGCAATAGAACCAACAGCCATCTGCACTAAAGGTGAATGTGCTACCTGTTGTGCTACTATATTATTATAAATTGCTTATTGAGACTGATTTTTAAGAAATGTAATTCTTCTTTATTACTTTTGAAATTTTCTCCAAAACCTAGTGCCAAGATCTTGCTTAGAATCTGAACTCTCCAAAGTTTATAAGTAATTCAACAGGAAATGTACAGAAAATATGCAATACTAGGTTCACGGCTTGCAAAATGTTTACAAATGAGACATCATTATAACATGAGAAATATATTTTCCACTTCTGTTATTTCATAAATAGTATGAATTTTACACTGGTTTCTTATGCTTCTGCTCAATAATATTGTCAAGTCAAATTTCACATTGTATTTTATAGGATTAATTCCTAAAGTGTTATTCTTAAGAACTCGCATATACTCTTTACTGTATTAATCAGATAGATCCTAGGATATTTATTGCTCTTAAATCTCGTTTATTTTCTTTTTCACCATTTATTTTCTTTAAAGGAGGCAGGTGTGTTTCTATTAAAATGATATTTTTCCTCAAGTACTTGTCCAGAAACCATTGGCAGAACTCATAAATGGCCCAATTGCAAGCAATAAGACTTGGCAAAAAGAGCCCTTCAGTATTATTAAGAGAGCAATTAGAGGCACATTAGGTGCAATGAAGAATGGCCTCATCACTGGCTGATTTGCATGTCTCTGAATTGCTCAGTGATTACTGCAAGTATTAAAAAGCATTTACTATTGTAGTCAATTTTGTGGCATTGCATTGGCACAGCCCTCCCCACAAGCATACCTACCCCAGTACCCTCAACTGCTATTGCTGTAATTGAACATCCATGACTGTGCCTCATATCTGTTCCTTGACCCACCTCATGGACCATTACTGTTAGACAATAATGGCAGATACTAGTGTTTCATACATCTTATTGTTTTGCAAATACTTTGTTCCACAACCAAAGTTGTTATATTAAATTTTAATGTGACTGATAGTGATATTTAGCAGTCCATGGTGTCTATCCTCCTCCCATTATGACAGTCTTTGTTCATTAGTCAAGGGTAGTTTAGAGAAATGGCACCCCCCCACACACAGAAACTCATAGAAAGACTGGTATGCACACACATACAGACACCCCCTACCTGATTGGACTCATGGACACACTCATTGATTTACTCTACACACACACACACACACACACACACACACACACACACACACACACACACACACACACACACACACACACACACACACACACAGATAAATACACACACACACACACACACACACACACACACACACACACACACACACACACACACACACCGCTGCATTACCTATCTCCTAACTAAGCCTCCTATGGTAACTGCCCAAGCAGACAAACAGAAAAACAGAAATACACACACAGCTGTCACCACTCATACCTCTGCATAAACACATGCATACACTTTCCATCATTACTTGTGCATTAAACTCTCTGGCACTTACCTTCTAATGTGATGTCTCCCACTGAAACTAGTGGGTTTACATGAACTTTTGGCCATGTTAACTAACGCAGCTGGTAGGGTTTATTTACAGAGCTGTCTGTTTGAATCACAAGGGTGACTGAATCACTTACCACAGGCATTTCTGGGGGAGAACACACAACTCATTATCATTTGCTGCTCTCCTAGAGTACCTCAGGAATTTTTGCTGTAAGCTAGAGGTACAGTCCACTGTGGTGCTTCACTAGAGTAGAGCAGTCTCTGAGCTGGAAATTGCAGCCACCATTACAGTCACTAATGGGAAGCTCTATTTACTTCTGGTGGTAACCTTTCTGAATCCAGGGCATACTTTTTTCATACTTTGACACTGTATATGTATTTGTTTGAAAGCAGCAGTTTCTCTGCCAATAGTATTTTTCATCACCGCCTTCTTTACCACATTGTATTCTGTCAAAGATAACTTAAACTGATTGGAAAAAAACAGGTACTCAATATTGCTTCTTCTTGTATTAGGGCTATCTCCTCCACTTCTGAACTGACTTAAGAAGCCACAAGATATTTCAGTAATTTAAATGCATCTTTGAGAATTTCATTTTTGAGCTAATTTCACATATGACATTTCTGAGGTGGAGTTTATAAAACTGGTCTAACAGCTTTTGTGTTATCTGATTGCCTCAAGGCTTGTTGATTTAAAAAATAGTTTCTGTTTGTAAATTCCTGCAAACACTGTTGGAAACTCAACAACCCACACAGCAACCCAGACCAGGGTCAAATAGTTAGAAAATACGAAGTTCCACAACCAGAGTAATTTGAAACACTAACTAATTAACTAATTATGATGTCATGACTAATCAGTGGGGTGTGTGGATATATAATGTGCAAGTTTTCAGTGTTTCAAATGACTCTGAGGATGCCATTTTAATGGTGAAAGCGCTAAGTCTGTTTTTTGTAACAATAAATTGGTTTTCATAAGTGAACTTCATTGCTTTGGTGAATAGTGGTGCAGTGGTTGTGGAACTTCGTATTTTCTAACTGTTGGAAACTTCTGGTGTCTGACTGGTGTGTAATTCTCAAACAATCTGGAAATATATCGCTGATTGATAAGTATATTTTTTGGTATTTTAACCTTTTCAGAGTTTTGTGTTGTCTTAATTTTGCCTGACTGAATAGTTTTATATATTTTCTGGCATTGTTTTCTGTTTCTCATCTGTCCTGAAACTGTTTTTTTCCCCTCACCCTACCCTATTCTTGTGGTGTTGTTATAGTTTGTGGCTATGCAGTTGCCCACCCCTACTGTAAATTTGATCTGGGACACCCCTCCCAGTCTGGTGTTCACTCTACTTATTACACAAAGAACATTTGAGAAGGCCATCCCACTTAGGTTCTTAACTTTGAATTTTTCTGAATTGTTCTTCTGCTCCATTTTGCTTTTGCATCTTCTTAAAAGTACTCAATTGTATTTATTCTGTTCCATTTATTACTGCTTGGTAGTTGCATGATTAAATTGTAACAGTTATTCTAAGCCTTTTGGTTTAAGCATGTGGGCTCCAGACCAGTTGTTTTACATCAAGAAGGTTTGTAGTCTGCACTGTTGTGGCAGGTCAGGTAGCGTACATCCTTCTAAGTTGAGAATTGCTGATTGAAGGCTCATTGTCTGTTATTCTAAAAGTGTATTAGTTCTGGTTAAAGCACTTGGGCTTCAGGCCAGTTATTTTTCATTAAGAAAGGTTTGTGGTCTGCACTCTTGTGGGAGGAGAGGCTAGATTCTGCCCTTCTGAGCTGGGAATTTCTGGTTAAAGGCTTATTGTGCCTGCTTATTTGAACTGTTTCTTTCCGAAATTGGTGCGCCTTGTTTGCTGTAGCATAGACTAGATTCAGACATCCTGAATCTAGCTTTGTTTGTATAACTTGAGCACTAATCTAGGCCATCTTTTTGGACAAGGTTCCCCTGCACTCTAGTGGTAGGAGTGTGCAGTTAGAAATTGTCTAATTGAAGACTGCTGGAATGGGGCTAAATTTTTAGCTTTTTATTGGTTAATTAGTTAATTTGTTTAAATCAGTTTGCTCATTTGCTACTGTTATATAAAGAAAAATACACTTTATGCATCGCCGCAGCTAGGGTTAAACTATTCCCAGTGCCATAAAGTCTGCTCTTTAAAATTTTTCTTAAAACTAGCCAGTTTTTTAGTTTTAGCACTCAAATTTGTTTCGAGCACTTGTTCAGAACACATTGTAAGCACTAAGTAAGCTACAAATTACTACAACACTCAACTTTCCTCATTTTTCTATAGGAAAACAGGTTTTAGTACTTAATAATTGAGCACCTATCCAGGCATGTCTAAGGGTCAGCTCCCAGTGGTTTCTCCTGTCTACCTGATGAATCTGGGCATCTTGGGGCAATGCAGCGATTGCCTCATGTACACAGACAACCCTCTCCTCCTACCACCCAATACTACAACCTGTGAGAGATACATTTATATAGCCAAACTGGAAGCAAAGTTCTCTTCACCCAATCATGGACTAGACAGTCAAGAGGAGAAGGTAAACACTTGCACCACACCACACTCATCACTTAGTCCCTAAAAAACCTACACAACCAAAACAGACACATAGAAACACAAATCACACAACTACATTTGCAGAGGCTCTCAATAAAAATCTGCTCAAGCAACAGAGACCTCCAAAGCAGAAATGCAAGCAACATCCACCCCACAATGCAACTCAAATGACACATAGCCTACAGACTCAACCACAGCCCATAAGGCATAGAAATGTACCCAACACTCTAGTCATAGATGACTCTATAGTCAGGCACACTGATGTTCCACTCACCAGGCTAAACAAGGAGAAAGTTACTTTCAGTGGCCTGTCGGGTGCCAGGATCCGCCACATGACGCACGCACTCAGGTCACTGCACAACAAGTACAAATATGACTCTATCATTGTCCATGTTGGTGTGAATGACCTGAGACATACCTCCCTGGACTACATGAAAAGAGACATGGAGGAGCTCTCCGATCTTGTAGCCCAGGCAGGTATGACCCTAGCCCTGATTAGCATGCTGCCATCACCCAGAATGATACCAAAGTACAAGGACAAAATGATTAACTTCAACAATTGGCTAAGCTTCTGGTGTCATTCTAAGGGGATCCAGTATCTGTCTGCTTGAGATGACATGATCAACAGACCACAATGCTTTGCCAGAGAAGGCCTGCACATGTCGCTCTTGGGTTTCCGGATACTGGCTAAGGCTCTTGCCACCCCTATAGTGCCTTTTTTAGACAAGGTTCAAATGACAAATTCATCACCGTAACAGGTACAAGCAAGCAAAATCTGAGGGTAATGCTACTCAATGCTAGAAGTCTAAACCTCAAAATACATTCACTCGAGGCACTCCTTAAAATGGAGAACACCGACATCTGTGCAGTGACAGAGACCTGGTTTAAGGCTCCAGAGAGCACCCCTGCATTACCAGGCTATAATTCATACCACACCTTTTGGCCACCTAACCTGGACTAAAACACTAAAGGCAGAGGCATGTCCATATTCATTAAGGATATCCACACCTCCAGGCTAGTTTCTCAACATAATGCATCTGAGATTATCCAAGTGCAACTAACAATGGGCAAGACTGCAATCCAAATTGTAACTTGCTACAGATCCCCACTATGCCACATGATTCCCACTCCTCATTTCTTGATACACTGGAAAATATTATGGTACAACCCAACACCCTCATAATGGGTGATTTCAACTACCCCACCATTTACTGGGAAAACTACTCATGTACCAACTCTTTTGCTCAACGTTTTCTGGAATTCATAAATTCCAATGCCTTAGATCAACTTATCCACACCCCCATCAGGGGCAGCAATATCCTAGACCTGGTCATTACCAACATGGGTGACTGGTGTTCCACACCAGAGGTCAATTCCTTGTTGGTCAGATCCGGCCACAAGCTAATCACTGTAGACATCCACATCCCGCCCCCACCCCGCATTAGGGAAAGCACCATAAAAAATTTCTCCAAAGCCAACTTCATGTTTCTTAAGATAGAAGTGACAAACTTCACGACACCCATGCAGACGGACAATAGAGGTACAACTGCTGAATCCTACACAAATGCACTTTATAAGCACTTACATGAGTGCATAGATCATGCTATCCCTAACAGAACCAAGATGCTATCCTCCAAAAAAGGAAGCCAATCTGGTGATCCCCTGCCATACACAAACTCTACAAAAGAAGAAAGAAACAGTTTCAAAAAAGAGTAAATTCCCATGATTGGAGGAACTCCCTGGTCAGCCTCAGTAAGAAGCTGAGATCCCTCATAAAATCCTCCAAAGCTAGTTATAAAAACAAAATCACCACTGATTCTAAAGACAACCACAAAGCATTCTATAGCTATGTCAAGAATCTCAATGCCAACACTCAGATCTGCTCTGAGTTACAGCACAATGGCACTAAATATACAGAACCAACTGATACTAACAATATCCTGGCAGATAGGTTCAGTGCTAACTTCACCCTCTCTTACCCCCTAAAGGGTCCATCTCTATACTGGCAGAATGAAAAGTTCCTGTAATCACAGCTGTGCAGGTAAAAAACACACTGTCCAAAGCCAAGAACACAGCATCCATGGGACCTGACAACATCCCAGGCTGCATTCTACACAAACTACAGAATGAACTGGCACCCCACCTAAGCAGTGTGTTCAATCACAGCCTCACCTTAGGCTTTGTGCCCACTGAATGGTGCACAGTGATGGTTATCCCAATCCACAAAGGGGGAGCCACCACGGACCTTGGGAACTACTGCCCCATTAGCCTAATGAGCCTGCTCTGCAAGGCCATGGAATGTATCATCATGGAACTTATAAACAAAGACATTGGTAATCTCCATACTCTGGACTCCACCTAGTTCAGGTTTGTAAAAGGCACATCATGTCTCCTAAACCTGATAGACTTCTTTGAAGTAGTCACCAAAGCTGTAGACGAGGGTAAGGTGGTTCACACAGCCTATCTAGATCTCGTCAAGGCTTTTGACACCATCCCCCATTCTGGAAATATAGATAAACTCACTAAACTAGGTATAAATTCCTATGTCACAAGATGGGTTGCCAAATGGCTCACAGACAGAACCCACACTGTGAAAGTAGCAGACTCCAAATCCGACTTCAGACCAGTGACAAGTGGAGTACCACAGGGATCAGCCCTGGGTCCTCTCCTGTTTGGTATCTACTTTTCTGAAGTACAGGCTAACACAGAAGGTTTTTGGCTAATGAAGTTCGCAGATGACTGCAAACTAGGAGCCATAATCGAAACTCCTAATGATGTGGACATCCTATAAAAGGGCCTCACTGAGACAGATGCCTGGTGTTAAAGCCATGGCCTCAAGCTCAATGCCAAAAAGTGCATTGTCATCTCCTTTGGTAAAAACTCTGTACCCATGAGCTACCACATAGGTGGTAGTCTACTTAACACCAAAAGTGTGATAAGAGACCTTGGATCACAGGTTGACAGTAGTCTCTCCTTTGATAATCACATCTCCACAGTGGTCAGGAAATCCTTCTACCTGGCACACCTTATCACAAAAGGTTTCTCATCCAGGAAAAAAAAGGTAATTGTTCCCCTCTACTCATCACTCATTAGACCCATTATAGAGTACAACACCCCTTTTGGTATGTACCTCACAAGACATCTACAACAACTGGAAAGGCCGCAGAAATACCTTACAAAGAGGATTACTGGCCTCAAACAGATGACCTACACAGACCGTCTCAAAAAATTCTAGCTTTACTTTGTCGCATATCGCCTACTCAGAGGCAATCTCTGCCTAACATACAAAGCTATGTCAAGCCCAGAGCTGTTGGACATGATCCACTTAAAGAAATCCCCGTCCCTCCAAGCTACAACCTCTAGGGACCTAAACCTTGTCACCACAATAAACAGAACATGCTGGAGGGATATATTCCTGTCCCAGAGACTTCTCTTACTCTGGAATAAACTATCTATCTATATCAAGCAAAGCTCCTCATTAGCACTCTTCAAGAAAAATATTTATGACTTGATGGGAAATAGGAAATTCACCACGGGGATCACCTCTGGGGCTCTGCTCAACAGGGGCACAGGAAAAATTTTCTTGGGTGGGGAAAGCCAGGGTACCTTTTTGGCTAGGCTTATATAGGCTCTAGGGCCAATAGTCTAGTACCTACCTATGAAGAGTTTTGATTTCATAGCCACAGGTAATGGATACATCTCATGACTTCCACAGGCCTCACATTAGTGTAAAATATTAGTAGATTTTTTATTCTTTTCCTATAATGATTACAAATGTATTGCTAATTTCTTGTCTTTCTAACAGACAATAGACACTAATATTAATCAATTTCCACCAATTTCTTAGTTTTCTTTGGAAATTCATATTTTTCCTTTTTTATTGTAAAACATAACCTTAATTTTAATTATATTGATATAGGAGATATTCCCCTGGATTCATGAAACTCTGTGCAGGAATAGTGCTATTCCTGCACTGAACAGATCATGCCGATGTAGGACAGCAGCATCTTGTATATTAATGAAGGTGTGCTGCTCTATTCTACATGGGCATGAGCCACTCATGTAGAACAGCAGTGCACCTTGCATATTAATGAAGGCATGAAGTTGTATTCTACATGGGCATGATCCACTCATGTAGAACAGCAGCACTCCTTGCATATTAATGAAGGTGTACTGCTGTATTCTCTACATGGACATGAGCTGTGAATGAGTGCAGGGGGTATGTCCAAGCATGACTCACACAGTACACATGCACCCTGCACTCTAGAATTGCCATATGGCAACTGTAAAGCAACTAACAAGATAGCAGTGTCCGCAGACAAAATACAGAAGCACAACCCTCCACAACATAGCTCTCAATTGCCCAGATTTTCATAGAATGTCCAGACTTTTCCCTTATATTTCTTCCTTTTCCCTCATAAAATTTCCTCTTGTCTGGCAAATCATTGAGATGATCTAAGGACTGAAGTCACTAGATAGTGACATACATTTGAGTATCATAACTTATATCCATCAAAAAAAATATGCTAACACAAATTGATGTATTCTAGCAGCTTTTTAAGTTTATAAGAGTAATGTTACATGTTTATTTTTTTTCCATCCCCAATAAGGTTTAAGTGAAGCTGAGCAGGTGTGCGTGTTGTGCAGCTATGCATAGAATAGCTTAAACATTTGAAGGAGCTAAATAGAACTATACAGCCAAAACAAAGTGAAATAGCATAGAGGTTAGAGCTTTTGCTTAGTATACAGTCATTTATGGTTTGAGCCCAACACATTCCGTTCCCTTTTATTTGTGAAAACAGCACTAAAAGTATATTTTTATAGAAATAGGTTGTGAATAATATATATTTGTTAATCAGGGTAGTGTTTTAGGTCCAAATGTGAGGTGTCAGTGTAGTATAGATGTGAAACCCCCATGTAAACACAAGTCTCCCATACAGTATAGCCACAAAAAATGTAATAAAATGAAAGCACATAAAATAATAATAATAATAATAATAATAATAATAATAATAATAATAATAATAATAGTCCATAAAATGAACGGAACAACACTAAATTGTGCTCAGCTGTTCTTAGCTGGAGTAAGCATTGCTTAAACTTGTATGCTTAGCAATAGTTAGGGTAGCTAAGTGGATTTGTGCACTAGTAAGCAGTGCTTAGCGTCTACCTCTTTAAGCAATGCTTATCTGTGCTAAGCATGTTTACCCGTCACTTAGATTAACTCAGCGTATTAAAAATCATCCAATCACGGCAAAAGTTGGGAAATCAGCTCTATTTAAACCTTGCAGGTGGGAATACAGCTCATAATCAGTTGTAGCTCCTCATTGCAGGCACTATGGCTGGTGTTGGTGATGGGTAGAAACAGTCAGGTAGTGTTAACCAAAGTTTCCTCCATGAGTCTGCCAGGTAAGAAAATGTATAAAGTAGCTGTAACAAAGCTGTAATTATATATTGTGTACAAACATACCACTGCCTAACCCAAGGCCATAGGGTGATGTAAAGTGAGGTAATACCTGGACCGTAATGATTAGAGCAATGATCATTAAAGTTATGAGCAAGTGAAGTCTATACAGTTGTTAATTGACATCTCTCTCTCTCTCTCCAACCCTATCTGCACCAATAATTTAAACACATAAATCAATGGGTATATTTTTCACAAAAACCTACTGATGGGACATGTGTCCTATTGTTCTACAAATATTTAAACATTTGACTATTAATGTTCCCTGTTCAAATACTATCATTGGTGGTCTGTTGCTATCAATGTAACCTGCATGCTGTTATAATGCCCACTGTGGTTCCATATATGCATGTGTTCTGTTTTATATGCAACTGTTCCAAATCTGTTGTTTTGGGTTAATGGGAATACCTATG